>NW_027279060.1:897500-1028344 GCF_046629955.1 Centroberyx affinis | reverse complement strand
TACACTGGACAAAACTCCAGAGAACAAGTATGAGAATATATTTTTATCTAAACCATTCGATATGCCCTCAGACCCATCTACTGACCTCCAGATTGCTCACAAAAAGAAAAAGTCCTCCAAATTTAATAAACAAACGGCTCACCTCAAGATTTACGAAAGGCTGAAGAAGTTGCACTCAGGACTTCCCAGAAGCAGGAAGACAACAGAGATGGATAGTGTTAGTAAACCTATTCAGCCTCCCATTGATTTAGCAGAAGGGCTTGATGATGAGGTTATGAGCATTAGCCTTAGGCAACGAAATACAAACACAGAGAAGGGCAAATCCAAGCTCAAGATAGAAGACCTTGATACCCCTGGAGTGGTGAGAAAAGTTTCTGTGTGTGTCAGGACTATGAACTCCAAGTTCCTTGCATTTCAATATGGTGAAGAGGAGGACTTAACAGGGAAAGAGAAGACAAAGGCTACCAAATTACTCTCAGGTAAGCAAAATAATTCAGAATCATCAAGTTATTTAATGTTCTAGCCAGCATAGTATGTACATGCATTATTTATACAAACTTGATGGCAAGAACATAAAATGGAATATGAAATTGGCATGCAAGTATTACTTTCTATTATTTAATATGGGCGGTACGGTGATTAGCACTGTCGCCTCACAGCAAGAAAGTCCTGGGTTTGAATCTCAGCCCTGGTCCTTTCTGTGTGGAGTTTGCATGTTCTCCCCGTGTTTGTGTGGCTTTCCTCCGGGAGCTACAGTTTCCTCCCACAGTCCAAAGACATGCATGTCAGGTGAATTGGGGACTCTAAATTGGCCAAAGGCATGAATGTGAGCGTGAATGTGTTTAAAGTAGTATATGGCATGTATATGTGTACTATGGTATATGCTATGGTATGTAAAGCCCTTTGAGACGTGCTTGTGAAGGGCCATATAAATAAACTTGACATCTAACAGGAAAGCTGCAGTCAGGACATGAGAGGGGCGCAAGTGTTGAAGGTGACCATCCTGAGTCTGTGGAGAAGGGAGCCTCACAGAGAGTACGCCTCACTGGTGCAAATAAAAGAATGTTCAACCTCCTCAAGAAAGCCAAGGTCCAGCTCATTAAAATTGACCAGCAGAAACAGCTCAAGTCATCTGGGGTAAGGTCATGCTCAGTCACTCAATCATTATAGTCTTTCATGTTTATGATTAATTGAATAAGCTTGTCTGTCATACTGGCAACATTTGATAAACACAATTGTTTTGAATATTGCAGTGTGCTTTGCTATTTTGCTGAAGCTCATAGTAATGCCTTGTTTTGTCCATAAATCCTTTAGCTTTTATCTGGCCCGCCTGGCACCAGGTCTAGAGATGTGACCTCTAAGAGACAGAGGAGGAAACAGAAGGTGCAGCTTGATTCCAATGTCCCACTCAAGACAGAACCGCCTCAAGGACAAGTAAGAGTACAAATCAATAGGGCTGAGGGAAAATCAATCAAACTAAAAATCCTGGTTGTGTCTCTTCTGGTTTTACTAATATGTTGTGGCGTTTATTTGAAGCCTTTAATTCTTTGAAAATGATTATATTAATCATGTTTTCCACAGTCTTAAAAAAAGAAAAACCATAGTAGTTGTGTTTACAAATGTGTAATGATTGTATATTTGCTGTTTTGCTGTAGTCAAAAGTTGCAAAATTTATAAAAATTGAAGTCTATCAAATGTAATGCATTGAAAGGTGCTAATACTAAATTATTAATTCATTATTATTTGAATCGAATTTAGGCCCTTGTTTATTCAAACTTCTTCAAATCAATACCTCAGTTGTTTTTATCTATATTATAGGTTTATTGTTAAATTTTTTTTTGTTTCATATTATGAAACAACCATAAATTAGTTTTATCTATATTCTGAATTCTCTCTTTCAGCCGCAGCATCTCTCCCCCCTGTGCCAGGAGTTCCGTAGAGCAGGGGGCCCACGTATAAAGCATGTGTGCCGCGCTGCAGCGGTGGTGCTGGGGCAGCCTCGTGCCGTAGTACCAGATGACATCCCCAGACTTAGCGCTCTGCCATTGCATGAAAGAACTGGAATTTCCCCCTCAGCCATTACTAAAGGTAGATGCGAGCTGAATAGCAATCTTCTCCACTGCATTCTGTCTATAGAAATATGTCTATAAAAATTCTTGGATTTGGACTTGGATACAGGTTAGGAAAGTATTTGTTTTCATCCACTGGATCCAGTGTCTGATAGGTCCCTGAATTCATTGTCAACTTCCCAGGGCTCCAGTTTGACCAATTGCATTTGCAACTATTTTTTTTCCAATAGTGCCACTGACTTTTGATCCTTTCCCTAAAAATACAAAAGTAATGATTTGTGTTTTCTAAGGCTATCGAAGAATAACCTATAGCTAATTTCTGATAAAGGCTAGTCCATAGAAAGGCAGAGCTGGTCAGGCTTTGCTCAAAACTGCTGCCACTCCCTTGCCTAACACTCACTGGTTTCTGTCGTTAGGTATTCAAGTTCTTTGGAAACTGATGAATGCAATTTGGCCAGGTCATTTAGCTGGTATTAATTTCCCTCTCTTCTTGGTTATCTGTTGATGTTGCAGACATTGGGTCTCCCTCAGAATCAGACAGTCCTGGGCTGTCGGATCAAAAGGTCACCAAGGTCAAGAAGCCGACTGGTTTTGTGAAAAGGAAGGGGCTCGGGCCATTTGGGTACCGGTCTCGGAGGTGTGGAGTGTGCAAAGGCTGCAACCATGAGGACGATTGTGGCAAGTGCATGAACTGCCTTGACAAACCAAAGTTTGGTGGTCCCAATACAAAACGGCAGTGCTGTGTGTAAGTTCACTTTTGATTGTCTGGTTTGGTTAATTTATAAAGAATCTATATTTATCACGTTAATTGTAGATGGGCCGGGTGAAAATGAATTCTACTTTTCTTTTTTCATCTGAAGGTATAAGAGATGTGATCAGATTGAAGAGAGGAAAGCACGCCGCCTAAGTGGCAGAACAGTCCCTAAAGGTGATTCCTCAAATATGTAACCTTCATATTACCATAATATTGGCTTAACATTCAGTGTGTCAGCTACATTGCTCCTTTTTCCTTTAAGGTCCTTCTAAGCGTAGGCGGTCTTCTCTCAGTGGGGGCCATTCAAGTAATGAGGAAGGGAACGAGGGTGCTGCGGAGTCACCATCTGGTCTCCAGGGTGACAGTCAGAGTCCGTCTGTAAGGAAACAGCCAAAGCGTGTTGTGAAACCCCGCGTCTACTTTGACCTGGTCGACTATGATTCGGATCTAGACGTCAAAGCTGTCTCAAGCTCAGCCTCCCCAGCCAGAAGAAGGGGCCCTGGACCGCGTTTCAGTCAAGGTAGATTAATACTCAGGAACATGGCTGAAGAGTAGATGAGACACTTCATTTATCAGTCTTGCAGACACAAGAGGAGACACTTCTGTAACTGCTATTCCTTTGATAAATCTCAAATGTGGGTAGATGTGCTGCTTCATGCAGCACGTTTATTAACATAATGACATCAACAATGTGCCAGTTTACCTAGTCTCATATTCTTAACCTTACTACTTGAGAAAATAGTCATCTATTTATGTATGTTTTTTGTTTTTCACACATCTCTGAAAACTTTTGTTTTTGTGGGAGTTCATATTGGGCTTGGTTTAAAAAATATAAGACCCAATCAGCCAAGTGCTTAGTCTTGTGATGATGATGATCCCTGCTTTTTTCCCCTCCAAAGACTTTGTGTCACTGGATGGATTCCTGGGAGACATTTCAGATGAGGAAGTCAGGCATCGAAGGTCCACCTCACACCGTGTTCCTCCTGGGAGGCGTAAAACTGAGAAGGTGAGTAATTATGACTTTGAATAGTGGCAAGGCCTCGGTTCAGCCTATCCAACGTGTGTTTGTGGCAACTGTCATCAAGGCAGCGAGTCGCAGTGTCTGGGTGAAAGCAGAAAAATGATGTCCTGTCCTGTCTGGAAGTGTTGGAGGTGTTTCTGGCTGGAATCCCAAATGGATCACTCAGCTGCTGGTCAGTATAGCAGTAATTACTATAGATGACTGCAGTGGCTGGCTGTATAAAACAGAACACAGTGAGTTGAAAAACATATACATGTTGACAATTTTGTATAAAGCCCTATCATTTTACTTGGCAAGGGAGTGATGTTTTATAGACTGCAGGACACGCAGGCAGAGACTAAAGCGAGGTGTGGCTGAGAGACGGTCTCAGTCTTTCATGTGCCTTTTTTGCAAAATCCAGGCCATGCTGTCTTTTTCAGGAGTGGGCTCCCAATTTCGCTACAGGAAAATTCAGCCATCCAAATCACACCAACAAGAAAAAAATCCTGCACTGGAATTGCCAAGTGGTTCCAGTTCCTCTTTGTTCAGCCAATCCTCGACTGAGTTGCATCTGCATAACTGTGGTGCCGTCTGCGTTGTTTCAAATTTTTGGTAGTGCACGACCTCCGAAGTGATTCTCAAACGCAGCTAGCGTGCCCAGTTGTTTTCGGCCATAATTACATCTTTTTGACCCTTTGCACTCCACCACGTTTGTTTCTGCATGAAGCGTGAAGCAGATTAAAGGGGGTTTATTGCTGCCTACATTCAAGTCATGGGTCTCTCTTTCTCTCAGGGTCCTTTGGAGCAGACTCCTCCCAGTGTCCTGGCTGCCTTGGCTCATGGGTTTGAGGAGAGAGACACGGAGTCTTCTGAACCTACTCACAAGATCAGAGTAGACTTCAAGGTTGGACACTATTTACATTACATTGTTAATATATTGTAATATCAAGTTCTTGACTCACAAAGTTCAGTGGGTACAACTTGGAAATGACACTGTCAGGCTTAGGGGTTAAATTCCTACATAGTGCCACCTTTTCTAAAAATGTAAATACTGGTACTGTAAGCTGTTTTGATTAAACCTATCCACCACATTTTATTCAACATACTGTGTAACAAAGATATGCTAACCATTTTTTTCTTACAATATTATTTGTTCTACAGAATGTATATTAATCTCATATGGCCATAATTCCAAATATCAAACATGGAAAATTGTGGGTATTGTTAATGCATCACTTAACGTAACATCATGTTTTGTCCACTAGAGGTCAGTGTTTATTTCTTGATTCTACAAACAATATGACTGTTGTAGTGGTACCTGGGCTCTGTGTCCTTAACTGATCTTTTCAGTGACACTCTCTTGATCTTAATCTGAGAACAAATTCTTTAGCTGTATAAAAATCTTGGACTCGACCTTAGCTTAAAGGAACAGTTCACCCAAAACTGAAAATTCTATCACTATGTACTCTCCTCCATTGAAACTCCATTGATGTTTGTATAACCACCAGCCACATAGTCACACCCACAGTTCCATCTTGATGTTCTCCAAAACTATTGAAGTAAATGAGACCTGTTTGTTTAGCAGGTATTGGTCAGCAGGCAAAATGTTATGATAACTCGTGTGAGCAGTCTTTTCTCAGCTGTTGTTTGTGCTGTGCACATGCTGTCTTGTTTGCAGGAGGACTGTACTCTGGAGAACGTCTGGAATATGGGTGGCCTAAGTATATTGACCTCTGTGCCCCTCATACCGCCTTGTGTCTGCCTTCTCTGTGCCAGTAAAGGACAACATGAGGTAACTTAGCCCTGCCACACCTGAGATAGTTTGTCTGTTGTTTTTGCCTTTCCCACCACCTTAAATCATTTTTACTCTGGTGAATAGTAAGGTCTTTTATAATTGCGTTGCGGAATGAAATCTGACCCAAAGCAAAGGACTAAGGCAGTGCAGATAGAAAAAAAGCACAAAAGATTCCCAAATGCAGTAATATTATCCCCTCTTGTCATATTTTCCACAATAAGAAAGGAGAGCAGTGTACCAGTATTGCAAAAAATGGGCATAACTAGGCTGCTATAATAAGAGTCAAAATCTCTTACAAAAAAGAAATCAAAGAAATGTAACAAGACATTACGCTAAACAAAAGTTAATTCCCCTGTGTACACTAGTGTTACACCCCCGCCAACTCCTTTCATCCATGAATATATGTAAATGTGAAACTTTGATCAACATGATGTCAGCTACAAAACGTACAGTAATTAGCCCAGCTGTTAAAAGAACACATTTTCGCAGTAAAAAAAAAAAAAACTGTTCTAAACCAGGCCCAATATGGCAAACATGACAATTCACATTTATAACATTTTGATTGTTATGATATTGTGCATATTAGACGTTAAGTCTGTAGAACATAACCCAAGTCCGAATGGCAAATAAAAATCTCTTATGATTGTGTACCTCTAGCCTCTCTAGCTCTTCCGGTAGAAACAGTATGTACAAATCTAAACCTACAGAATCAGTGGGAGGAGCTTTTACTTACTTTTTTGGAGCTGTCTCATAGCAGCCTGTAAAGCTAAGGTTGATTTTGAACCCAATTTTAAATGATAAAGGCATGCTTATTGGGAACCCTTTTCGCAGATGCTGTATTGCCAAGTATGCTGTGAACCCTTCCACCGGTTTTGCCTTGAGCCAGCAGAGCGCCCCTCTGAGGAGAACAAGGAAAACTGGTGCTGTCGCCGCTGCAAGTTTTGCCATGTGTGTGGCAGGAAAAACAAGCACTCAAAGGTACACACTGATTTTTTTACTTATTATTTTACACAATCCCGCTTCTCAGTAATAATGTCGTTCAGTCAATAAGCTACATATTTCATCTCTCCCTCAGCCTTTGTTGGAGTGTGAGCGCTGCCAGAACTGTTATCATGCTTCCTGTTTGGGACCCAACTATCCCAAACAGAACAAGAAGAGGAAGGCCTGGGTAGGTTCAAATTTAGAAAAACACTACAGTGTATAAGTTCACTTTAGACATGTTGAGTTTGCAATACATTGATTGGTGGTGCTGCTATAATGGTCTCCATGCAGGTGTGTATGACATGCATCCGGTGTAAAAGTTGTGGAGTCACACCAGGGAAGAGTTGGGACACTGACTGGAACCATGATAAAGGACTCTGTCCAGACTGTTCAAACCTCTATGACCAGGGTGAGGAGAGTACTTAACATGACAGTGCATTTGGGTTTCATTCTGTGATTTGTTGATTCCTGGACTATCTAACATTACAGGTTTATGTCAAGGCTGATTTTCTCTTACTGGCTCTTTCCCTTTATCTCTCTCTCATAAGGTAACTACTGTCCAATCTGCTTCAAATGCTATGAGGACAATGATTATGACAGTCAGATGATGCAGTGTGGCACCTGTAACCACTGGGTGCATGCCAAGTGTGAGGATCTAACAGGTAATTTTTTTGAGGTTGGAAGTTCTGGGAACACTTTACTTATTCCAGTGTATTAACCCATGGAGAACTATTTTAATTACACAATATTACTGTGTAGATCCTTGATGAAAATCTCTAAAACCTAAAGTACTCCAAATTGTACAAACATAATGTACTAAACTAAGTACTTAACAAAAGTGTTCCAGCACCTGACATAACTAGTGCTGAGTGATGTGCCACTCTACAGTTCACTAAGCCCTCTCTCCTGTAAAATCATTTCAGATGACCTGTATGAGATACTGTCCAGCTTGCCAGAGAGTGTGGTGTACTCGTGTCGGCCGTGCAGTCTGACCCAGCCCAGTGCCTGGAGAGAGCTGCTCTATATTGAGCTCAGGGCGGGGGTGGAGAAGGTGCTGGCTTGCTTGCTTTCCTCTACCCTCACCCAGCACCTTGTTACCTGCTCACAGGTAGGAGACTCAGCCTCGTTTTTGTGAAATTTGGTTCAAATATTTAATTATGGCAACAATTAGAAAATAGGTTTGTCACATGGTGTAGAATATGCCTACAGAACGTCACTGTAGAAATACTGTTTTAACGATACATTCATTGATTGGATCACTTCTTGAATTGTGCCATATCATTAGACCTTGAGCACAGTTACTAGAACGTGTTACTCTTACTTGTCCTTATGTAACCTATGTTGTACTACTGTTATAATTGCAAATGTATTAAATATATCTTTGTACTGCAGTGTGAAAACTTGGTTGACCCTGACAGTGGAATAGAAGGCCAGCCGGCCTGTGACCTCCGAGCTGTGGGCAAGAAGTTTGACAAAGGCCTTTACACTACGTTGGTCAGTCCACAACCTCTCATCTAATATCTGAACGGGGCAGTTGTCGCGGTTTCTTAAACACTATTCAGTCAGTGCTAAAACAAATATGAAACATATATTGTGTTTAATTTCATGTGGCTGTATGGACTTTGAAAAAAAATTATTCCACTAAGAAATTAGATATGCTGTAAAGGCATAAAAATAATGTTGTTCCATATGTTAGTGTGCTTGTAGCACTTGACTTCAATACATAGTTTTGGTATTCTGGTTTGTAGGATATATAACCCAATGGGGTATTGAAAATTGAAAATTGCCATTTGTCTTTATAGAAAACATTCCATGAGGATGTGGTTCAAGTGGTGCGGAAGAGACTTGAGCAGGAGGAGAATCTTCCAGAGGAGGAGAGACCAACTGCCCTGGCACGCTCTTACTACTTGAAGGTATTAACTCAGGACACAAGATCAACAGAAGCCTTTTCTTTGAGCACCATTTAATGTTAAGTTGTACAGTGTAACAAACAAGGAAACATTACTTTTTTCTTTTATATCTGTGTTTCCATAGGCATAATTTATCTACGAGCAGAAACATAACTATCAACAACTGCTCAGGACTGAAATATTGGAACCATGATGTGAAAGACGTACTAGTGCTAAATATTAGATTGCCTGCCTCATGTTTATTACATAACACATTATTAAGATTCATTTAATTTCATTGTACAGAGTTCTTATTTGTACAAGGTGTCTGCAGGTCCTTACAAAGTCTTACATTGGCTTAAATCATATAATCTTGAGGCCTTAAAGGTCTTGAATATAGTTAAATAAAGCAATTTACGTCTTAAATTCAGTTTTAGATGTCCTCAAAATGTTATGGTTTCATGGTGCGCTGTTTTTCTTTGTGAGAAATCCGACCTGTATTCTGCTAGGTCTACAGTTGGTTTCATTTTTACGTTCTTTTCCATTGCGAGAATGGTCTTGTATGGTCCTGGCCATAAAAATGGCTTAAAAAGTACCTGGCATTAAAAAGGTCTTAAAAGGTTTAATTTAATTTGACTGGATAGAATTTGCACACACCCTGTGGTCAACTTTGGCAGTTATGGCACATTTTCATATGGGGGAGGTGGGGTTTGTGGTGGATTGTAGTCTGTGAGAAACTTGGAAGGGACTCCATGTAACAAGGGTAGAATGCAGCTGTCTAAGAATTCATCATTGATTTTTCAGCTTCTGGAAGAAGTATTCAATTGGTTCAACAGCCAAGACCCAAAAGTATGGGACCCTTGCACCAAAGACTTGCCCATGTGAGTAATGGCCTCCAGTGTATCTGCATGTATTTTTTTTCTGTTTCGGTTTATGTTGTGTTGAAGACTGAAGGTTAGAAAAAAATCGGAGAAATGGGTGTTTTATATATTATTTCACCAGTTATGGAATATAGATATAAATCTTGTTCATGTTAGGCAAGTTGTTTGCTTGATACTGAGAGAGGAAACTTTTTTATGCCAACTGCTCTTTTACCAGGCAGTAGGGTTGTTTCAATATCAGAATTTTGACTTCGATACTGATACTAGCTTTGGTACCTCAATATCAACACCACATCCATACCACAGTAAATCACTGATAACTGAGAATTTATTAAATGAAATGTAAACTTAACATATCTTTTCCAAAATATTAATTAAAGAATATCTGACATACAAAACACAGCCTACCTGAGAAAGATCTTACAAGCTTGAAACTGTTACAAAGCTGCATGTATTTTTTTAAGCCTTTTATGTTCATTTGTACTACCTGATACACCTCTATTTTATAACTTTTGGCACCTGTGAAGCATGAATAATTGAGTACTAAAGATGTATCACACTGTGTTTTTACATGGTGCAGCTGTGTGTTCATCTAAACTGTGTGTGCACAAATAGTCCTCAATGGTATTATATTTTGCCCCAGTAATTCTACAGATTCACAGGCTTGAACTAGTGTGAATGAAGCTTTTGTGTTTGTATTCAGTTTGTGTTCATCAGGGTTTTGGGGAAAGTGGTCTGAATTAACTTGCATATAAAATACCATAATCTACTCTTGTCATGCATCTATCTGTTATTATAACACCTGTTGTGCTTTTGTGCAACATAAGTGAGGGTAAAATTAACCAATCCTGAGGAGAACAAAAAAAATATGCTACTAGACACGCTTTCATGTTTGACCTTCAGCATGATTTAAAAGTACAATGTGAAAACTGACATGTAGCATAATGTTGCATCACATACCGTGTCATACGTGTGTCTCACTGTCCAGCCTACATATGTACGAAAGGCATAAGCACTGCTGTATTTTTCAAAAGAAATGATATTGGCTTTCTTCATGAAAAAGTACTGACCTGCTCACGTTCTGTCACAGGGGGATGCTATCCCAAGCTGTTCACCCTCCTACAACTGAGCATTTTTATGCCCAGTGGCGGGAGAGGGAGGAGCAGCAGTCCAGGGCTCCACTAGGGGTTCTGCAGGAGGACAATGTGCAAAGCTTAGACGTAAAGGAAGAAGAGGTGGCCTCCCCAATGTCTGGCGAACCAACTAGTAGGAACCACTTCAAGACCAGCAAGGCTGTGAGACTCAAATTCAAAGGTAATGCATTAAAATGAGGAGAGAAGTAAATAAATTGGGCTACTGGTGATTGTTTTGGTTCTGTTGCATTTTATCTTGTAGCCTATTATTGTATTAAGGCCTTGCTTTTATATATTCACATAGGGAAAAGGGGTCGGCTTTCAAAAGCTGATCTGGACACTGGATGGTCCAAGGATGATGAGAGGCAGTGCTCTTTGTGCCAAAAATATGGAGACCTCAAACCTAATGTAAGTAACAGCATTGGACATGAACAAGGGTCTGGGCAATGCCCATTGTAAATAACCAATGTGGAGGTAGTAAACTGCCCGTAAATACATACTATGCTTGGTCTCAGCGTTTCGCCCTTTGTGTCTCCCCCATAGGAAGCAGGCAGGTTGCTATACCTGGGCCAGAATGAGTGGGCCCATGTCAACTGCTGTTTGTGGTCAGCTGAGGTGTTTGAAGAGGACAATGGCTCTCTGCTACATGTACACAGTGCTGTGACAAGGGGCCGCTTGATGGTCAGTTGTTAGTTCACATTATAAATTAACTTAACTGCCAGTTTTATCATCATTCAATCATCTATAATCTATAATTTTATTAGGAATATGCATTTTCTTCTTGCAAACTACACATGTGATGTCCTTATGGCTGAATTCATGTGTTCCCTTTAGTTCTGTCTTTACTTAAATATTATAATTTTTCCCCTCTCCCTTCAGCGATGTGAACGTTGCAACCAAACAGGTGCCACAGTGGGTTGCTGCCTCACTTCTTGTCAAAGCAACTATCACTTCATGTGTGCCCGCTCCCGCCAGTGTGTGTTCCAGGATGATAAGAAGGTCTATTGCTACAAACACAGACACCTCATCAGTGGCAGGGTAAATACTGTTCTGCCAAACCTGTTACTGGATGTTGACACATTTAAGAAGTTTGACTTTTGATCCTGATCAATGTTATCACTGCTGTCTGTTCCTTTGTTCTACAGATGATAAGCGGTCAAGGATTTGAGGTAAACCGGAGGGTGTATGTGGATTTTGAGGGGATCAGTCTCCGCAGAAAGTTCTTGACTGGACTTGAGCCAGAATCCATCAATGTGATGATTGGTAAGTGCTGTTAGTTTAGTTTGTTGCCTACGTCACTACTTAGCATTTACTGACATTAACTTCTATTAGACTGATAATTGGCTTATAGTTCACAATCTCATTTTGACCCTCTTATACAGGCTCCTTGCAGATTGACAAGCTAGGTGTGCTCACAGAGCTTTCAGCTGGCAAAGGAAAACTGTTTCCTGTGGGTTTTCAGTAAGTTGCATTTTACCATTTCAAGTTTTACCACAAAAATTGTATTGGGTATGTTGAATGAGAAGTACAGTTAAAATTTTGTCTTTCCCTCTTGAGGTGTTCTCGGTGGTATTGGAGTACAGTTAACCCATTGCGCCGGTGCAAATATACATGCACAGTCCGGGAGGTTCGACCGCTTGTCCCTGAGAAGCCTGTTGAGGAGATGCCTGACCAAGGAGACAATCACACCATTGCTCACAGCCCCTGTCCCCCACCTGGTGAGTGTCTTGCTGCTAAGGAAATGCCATTGCAACATTAGGAATTGTGACAGCATTGAGTGAACACAGTAAAATTAAGGTTACAGATACTGATACTTTTACAAACTTACTTTTCTGTCAGAATCTGAAGCCCAAGAGAATGATATAGCAGAATCCCAAACCCCAACTGAGGTAACATTCAACCACCCAGGTCTACCCCCCAAACCTGATTATGGAGCAAAGCCAAAGATTCCCAGTTATCCCCAAACCAGGAGGCCAGCTGGAGGAATGTCCCGGCCTTTGCCATCACCAGGTAAATTATTAATTAATGATTGTATTCCTTTTTAGAAAAAAGGTTGGAATTCTCTATCAAAAAATACGTTGGTTGTCTATTCAGTCAAGAGCACACAAGTACTAGGATGTTGATCAACTCTGTTTTCTTCTTTTAGGAGTAATTCAGTCAAAACCCCACCACATATTAACCATAAGTGATCTGGAGGAGACTCGAAGGCCTCGTCGCCACAGCCCACACTCACAGACAACAGGTCTCCGCAATCACATACCCCCACCTCCCCTGGGCCCTCTCACTGGGCCGATCACCCTCCGTGCTGGAAAATCCTCCCTGCCCACTTCCCCACTCTTCCCACTTGGTGCTACTGACAACCTACTAACCTCTCCATCACCCCGTCCAGTTGGAGGTAGAAGTGCTTCTTCTGTCCGATGCCCTGGAAATACAATGACTCATTCTACCTCAGCTCTGTTTCCTCATACTCCATGGCAAGAAAGTGTGGGAAGCTTTCCCTCTTCAAGCCTGTCTTTCTCTTCAAGTATACAACATTCACCCAGACCCCGATTAGCATTTGACCTGAGCCAATCAGACTCTGTGGAGGTGCCACACAACTTCTTGGCTTCACCAGAGCCTGAAGATGTTTCTACAACAAATGGTACATCACCCCTAAGGGACTCAGGCCAACAGAAGGACCAAGAATTCCCCTATGGGTCATTCCACAAGGACCCTGACATGGCTCTGGGCTCTGAGCTGAAGAGGGAGCTGGAGATTGAAGAGACACTCCTAAATGAAGGAGTGGCAATGAACTGTGGGGGGCAGATAGTGGTAGAGGGTGATGACCAGGAGGAATTTTGGGGAAGAGCCCGAGAGGTACACAAGAGGAAGACTCTTGTTGCCTCCCTGCCGCGGTCTGCAGCCTCGGCCAGGGATGACTTGGGGAACACATCCTCTGATGATGACATGGAGCACTATTTTGACTTTTCCCGGACAATAGTCAGCTGTCCTGGCTCAAGAGATCATTCCAAGTCTCCATCCTCCCCTTCCTCCCGGCCTATTACTCAGCTGGATGGTGTAGATGATGGTACAGAGAGTGATGCCAGTATAGCTACCAACGAAGATACTCAGAAAGTTGAGGGTTCTAGTCAAGCTCAGATACCGGCCAAAAACCTTAATAATAAGCTCCCTGAATCAGAAACTACAAGCCACAAGCGAAATGTTGATGTGCAGAGTCCCATCCCTAAAGCATCGTCCACTGACAAGCTCACAGCGGCGTCATCAGTTGCTGTCTCAGCTGCCAGCCAAACCCATATGGATAGTTTACTCCAAGATCCACCTACAGCCCATGACACCACTCAATCAAATGAGGCTGATACGAGCTTTGTCCCGCCGCGAATTTCCACAGCTTCTCAACAGCAAAGCTCTGTAACTCCTTTAGAAGGACAGATGTGCCGCCAGGACACTGCGCTTGCTGCTCCCGTTCAAGAAGCTCAGCCTAACTCGATCAATACAAAGGTGCCTGAAACCTCATATGCAGAAGAGTTATTCCAGGGTTCCAGTTTAGAATTGGCCTCTGGGACACCTCTTGTCCTGGAAAGGTGTGATCCCCCCTCTCCTAGCACCCGTTTAACTGAGTTGGTGCCTCTGCTAGAAGGCCCACCCATTGAGGCCCAACAGTCTGAAGTCCCTAAACCTCTCTTCTCCGAGCATGACAGCAGCCACTTTATATCATCCACTGAGGGGTCTACTGTGTACATGAACCACTTAACAGCTAATACAAAGGAACCCTCATTGGCAGATTCTGCTGACAGTAATCAGGGCTCCCTGTTGGATCTTCTTCAGCCCTCGTCTCTAATGTCCACAGACCTGCATAACCCTTCTCAAGTTCTTGTGGACCCTTTGCAGATCAATCCCTCATTGCCAGGTTTCAACCAGCCTCCTCTGACAAGTATTACACTTCAGCCAGTCACATCCTCACAAGACTCAACTTTTCCACCTATGGAGTCTTTTTGTACTAAAATTACTACCCTCAGTCCAGTTGGGGATATGACACAAACGGCAATGAATGTAGCCTCTCAGAATGATCCAATGTTGTCAGCTACATCCAGCACCTGTCACCCGGTAGGAACTTATGGAGCTGTCTCTGTACCTATGTACTCCACACAAACACAGCCATTAGGTTCTACAGCAATTACCATCGTTTCCTCCTCCCCCTCAATATTATCTGCTCCTACTGGACTGTCAACACAGGGTCAATCTGTTCCGTCATCAGTCCAGACCACCTCGGGCCCTGTGATGTTAAATGGATACAGCTCCTCATCTTTGCAGAAGGAAGCTTCATCTGGTCACACAATCTCCATCAACTTTGCTACACCCAGGCCAGCTTTAGAGCCCCAACAGCCAATGGTACCCCAGGCTTTACCCGGTCATGCCATCCTTACTGTGAAGGAGGTGGGAGGCCCAAACGTAGATCCTACACCACATGTCCTATTGGTGAACCGCCTTGGCCAGATCTTTGTGAAGAACCCAGAAAGCAACACTTTCCAGTTGCCCACTCCCAATTCCTCCTCCTATAACTGTGTCACTCAGATAGCCAGCCTTTTGCAAAGCAATGCTCTGTCAGCCACATTGGCAGCAGCTGGTAACATGACAGCTCCAGCTCCTGGGGCCAACTTGGCAACAGCAGTTCCTCAGGCGGTAACGCCTGTTGCGCAGAATCCAACCACTATTACACAGCTGCTCACTCACAATAGCAATGGAGCAATGGCATCAGGTAATGTCAAGAAGCCAAGAAAAAATGCAAAAACATCACCAGATGATGCTATTCCAGAGATGAAGAAACCAAAGAAGAAGAAGGAATCCACTGCATCCAGAAAATCAAAGTCAGCCAAGGCTTTAGGGCTTCCTACTCCGAGGACCGAGAGTCCTCCCATGACTCCTGCTGAAAGTGCCCAAGCTATTATCAACCAAGCAATGGCCAGTAACTACACCCCTAAGTGGAGTGGGCTTAAAACACTTAGCCCTTCCACCCTGGTCTTGCCTCCTGGCCTGCTAATCGAACCCGAGCCTCCAGCGTCACCACCATCACCATCACCAACTCCTACAGCCCGCCCTCGCACCCATGTCCGCATGAAGAGGGTGTCCTCGCTTTCAGACCGCATTGTCACGAAGAAGTCCAAAGTTGACTTCCTAGAACCAGAGCTCCCCAGTGATGATGAGGAGCATCACAGACCTAACTTTCCAAGCATCTCCAACAGAGCTTCAGGAGTTCGCATCAAGACTCCAACAGTGAAAGGAGTGTTGAACCTGGACAAGTTGAAGGAGGAGCATCTCAGCGGCTCAGACAGTTCGGGGTAAGTATTTACTCATATCTATTTGGTTTTAACCCACCTGTTTGACAACTATATAACAAACATTATACAGTTCGGATTAGGGGTGAGCCCGTGTGAATGAGTAACCGAGTACTCACTGTTAATATAATGATTTAGAAAAAAGAATCCAACACTATTTGTTTTTTTGTGCCATTTAAGGAAGAGTAAATACCCTTGATGTTTCTAATAATAAAAGTGATAAAGCCTCACTATGGTAGTGGATATTTATAACAGGCATCCGCGTTGCCTCATTGTGTGCCTGATTAAATTTTGATATAAAAAATTGCACACAATTTTAAAATGAAGGGTGTTTGATAGTGTATATTTGTAATTAGGGCCTATATGTGTGTATAAAATTAAAGTCCTTTAGCTTATAGAATGTATATATATATATATGTTCGTCTTCGTCTTCTCTTGGTGTTTTTTTTGTAATTACTTAAACTAAAGGACAAAACTTGCAATATTTGTATTCTGTGACTGATGTATGAGTTTTAGGCAGTACACCTGATGGTCCACTAGAGAGCAGGCAGGGTACAAAAACTCTGCATTAAAGGAATAGTTCAACTATCACTATAACATACAGTATAGCAAGTAGCTGAAGAAGCTTTGTTTCATCTTTCTCCAAAACATCTGGAGTGAGACAGTTTCTTTAGAGTTACAAAAAAAAGCTACAAACAGCATACCGTATTTCCTCTAATAGTGGCCGGTAGTCAATTAAAAGCCGGGTCTCCGATAATGGCCGGGGCCGTGGTCGACACGAACAAATAAAGGCCGGCCCCAAATACAGGCCGGGGAAAAAAACAAAGGAACAAACAACGGTGGATACCGGTAAACTCCTGGTGCTTGTTATATAATGTAACTGTAGTTTGTAGTAATGTACAAGTGCCACAAGATGGCAGTACGGCACAAGACGGCTCGGCTGGCGGAAGTCTCTGGATCGTGCTGTGGACGATTACCGTAATTATCAGTCATGCATCGCAGTAACAAAAAAACGGCTACCTAACGAACCCCAACAGAAGCAGATCAGAAAACAAGGAGGCTGCGTACTAAAATATGAGCAAATATACTCATCAAACAGAGGGAATTAGAAATAAAGGCCTGTCTCTAATATAAGCCTGCTTCCAATAAAGGCCTGGTACCCTCTGCAGCTGAGGTAAATAAAGGCCTGGGCCAATATTAGAGGAAATACGGTAATCCGAGCGTTACAAATAGGGAAATAGAATTTTTTAATGATACCCAAGATGTGGCATTCTCACTCTTTGTTTAAACCTGCAATACGCGATTTCAGACCCTATAACCAATCCTGAAACTAACGTGTGCTATGTGGAGATTTCCGTGAGACGTAATGATATAGGCTAAACAAATAGCCACACATGCGGGCCAGCTGTGTTGTTGTTTTCACCTCATTTCTAAAGCTTGTTGTCAAAGTCGGTCAAAATCAAAGCTTTTCCTTTTTTTAAAACTAGCTTTTTTTTAAAAGCCATCCCTGAAAAAAATAATGGCCGAATCAATAAATCAGTAAATGTTTCCAAGTAGTAAACTTGCTGCCTACCTCTTCAGAAAAATCTGGCAAAGCAGGACTGGTAACAGGCGACATTTCTCCATAGGTACGTTTAATTTAGCCATTAGCCTTTGTGCACGGTTTGTCCTAAGGGGCTTCTGTAGCCTCAGCAGTTTTGCCGTGTGTGTTTACAAATGTGTTGCGGTTTCTGTCACCCTCTAGTGGTCGGAAAAGCGCTTAGTGTAGCTTTAACTTTTAGATGCCACAATACAATACAATACAATACAAACAATATACAACAACTTTTAGCCAATAAACGTATTAAAATATAATTTACAAAAGTAGAGATATGAGTCGCATGTGTGCAGCTTATCATACAGCAGTCTGGTGTGTTGTTGTTTTTTACATCCATGGCAAATTATGGTATTTTTTATTTTTTATTTTGATTTCCATTTGGCCTTCATATTTAACTTGCTCTCTCAACACCCATGAATGACACCTTCCTGGAATTATTAGACCAGTAAACATCAATTTTTCCAGTGGGGGCTTTTACAAAGGTAACACAGTAGGCCTGTCCTAGCACTGGCAGCACAGATTTGCATGACAAATGGAACGTCTTTTTGTCTCATGAAGCAAATTCAAATGTCAGTGGGCCTAAAGTAACAAGACAAGAAACAAACATATCACATGGAATGTATATTTTGTTTTGTGTTTAGCCAGCCTTGACAGTTTTTGTGTTGCTTTGCTTATGTTACACTGCCATTGTCTTGTCAATTGCAGTTTAGTCACTGTTGTCTCACACAGGTCAGAGTCTTGGGACTGTCTGTCGATGTCTCGGGGGGAGATGGGCAAACAACATGCTTGGGAAGCAGTGGGACACAGCACCCTGACTGACTGGAAGAAGTACTCAGGTATTCCTCATTTTAACTGCTTTCCAACTAAGTTCAAACGAAAAAGATAGAATAACTGTTGCACTCTTGGATTCAGTCTTTACAATACTTACTATCAGGTGCGTTAAGTCCCAAAAATAGAAACTGAAGAGATAATGTTTAAGAGACAGAGAAAAAAAGTTTGAGGCAAATTCTTTTCATGTAATTTATTTAACCATGCTTGGTGGCAATAAAAAGTGCAGAAGTGCAAAGGTGTAGGGACAAATGTTTCAATATTACACCATCATCAGTGTCTGACACTGACACGCAGGCAAACAACATTGCTTGTCTGACACTGATGATGTAACATCGGAACGTTTGTCTCTGCGCCTTTGCACTTCTGCACTTTTTTTTTGCACCAGCGAGCATGGTTAAATACATTCCATTCCATGAAAAGAATTTGCCTGAGACTTTCTCTGTGAATGTTATTTTAGCAGAGTGTGGGTCTCCTATACGTTACAAATTCAACTAAATTCAACAATGTCTGCCACTTTGTAGGGTATGCCACTAACTAATGGATGTTACTTTTGTGTCTGTAACTTTGCAAAAAACATGGCTGCAAGAATAAAGAATATATATATAAACCATTGTTCTTGTCTTCTTGTTAGGCGCTGCTTCTCCATCAGATGATGAACCGCTGCCATCTGACGAGGATGAGGAGTGCCCCGCTAACAGAGATCAGCCGCACCTACGATTCCAGATAACCAGTGATGATGGTTTCAGTGTAGAGGCAGACAGCATCGAGGGTAAGGCCGTTAATAAAAGAGGGGCTGTCTGAAATCACTAACCAGACACTGAACAATAAATCTGTCCCTCAAAAGCCCCCAAATTCCACAACTTTTACGTGAGATTGTAAACCGAGTTATGTCAGCCAGTTATGTTCATTACATTCACTTTGCAATGCTTGATTCTCAACTTCCCCTTCAGTGGCTTGGAGAGCGGTGATAGACGGGGTGCAGGAGGCCCGGGCAATTGCTAGGCTGAGACAGCTGACTTTCCTAGGAATGACTGGTGTCCGTATGCTGGGTCTGGTTCATGATGCAGTGGTGTTCTTGGTGGAGCAGCTCCAAGGGGCCCGCCGCTGTCAACGCCATACCTTCCGTTTCTTTAAACAGTTCA
The DNA here is from genome assembly GCF_046629955.1 of Centroberyx affinis. Classification (NCBI taxonomy): domain Eukaryota; kingdom Metazoa; phylum Chordata; class Actinopteri; order Beryciformes; family Berycidae; genus Centroberyx; species Centroberyx affinis. Next base: position 1,008,939 of record NW_027279060.1, on the reverse strand, counting down.
CCCAGGAGGAGGACCTGCCTGTCAATCCCAGTGGCTGTGCCCGCTCTGAGCTGTACCTTAGGTCTGTATGCCACTTTGGCCTTTATTAAAGTAAAATTGTCTTTCATAAATGCATCATATACTGAAAGTGAGTCAATATAGAAACAGGTCAGAATTCAAATGTAAGCAGCAGGGGAAACTAAAACTAGTCATTGGCAAATTGGTGGAAGATTTTGAATTTTGGTAAGTTTGACTGCTCAACCAGCCACTTGGGCAGGCCACTGGGTCCTGACCCACAGGTTGAGAAGCACTATATTATAACATATTCAGACATTTTTTTTTTGTAGTCTTCGGTCAAATTGGGCAAGAATTCAATAGGAGAGAAATTGGCAAAGTCAAACAATTCAGTTTATCATGGTACAAATTTATATATATAAAAAACAGTGGTATCAAAGCTCAAGCTAAATGTCTTAAACTTGTCTTTGTCTTTTTTTAATTGGAAGATTGATTGATCCATGTCCATCCAGACTTCATATCCTTTTCCCTTTCTTTACAGAAAGTCTACCTTTGACATCTTTAACTTCCTGGCTTCTCAGCACAGACAGCTGCCTGACATAGGGCCTTATGATGATGAGGAAGATGAGGTCCTTCTCAAGTCCACAAGGTCAGGCTTTACTCATTTTGTTGGAGATTTGCAAAACAAAACATGTAGTCTATATTTAACACTGTTTCAAAGGTGCTTTTCTGTTTTGAGTTTTAAAGGAAGAAGTTTCCCTTTCTTGAACATTTGTTTTCCTCAGAATTTGTAGTGATGAGATTTATTCAGTATTTTGGCATTGCCGCATGATAACCTTTTAAGTTAAAGAGCCAATTACTGTCCACAGACTGCAAACGTGGCTTTTTACCCAAATATTAATCAAATATTTGTTTTCTGTTTAGTATTTATTTCATCTATTTGGTTTGGCCATTTTGTGTTACAAAATGGCAAAATGATTCTTCCTGGTTGTTTTTTTTTTTGGTGAAATCATCTCTGCTTTCTTCCTTTAGACGGGCTACTAGCTTGGAGCTGCCCATGGCCATGCGCTTCAGACATCTAGAAAGGACATCCAAGGAGGCTGTAGGCGTGTACAGGTCAGCACAGAACTACATTTGCAGATTCATCTGAATAAAAAAACAACATACCAAAACTCTGCCATTTAGATTATAATTTTACAGCAAATGGTCATTATTGGTGAGAAAGAGTGAAACCTCACAATCTCTTGAAAATCTGCTTCATGAAAAAAATATGCTTTCAGTTTCCCTGATTAAATCATCCCAGGTTACTTTCAAAATCCCCATAGATTGGCTGTTATTCTTCTTGATACTACACTACAATATATAAGAGTATGGGATGCAATTACATTTTGTCTTAAAGAATTTGACTCCTTATTGTGGTGTAGAGTGGGCAGTCCACTCTTCACAAGTGTTATGATCATAATGGAAAAACTGGAAACCTAAGGATGGCTGAGAGGCTCACACTAAAAGTGAGACAGCAGATGTGTCATTGGGATTTTGGGGGATTTTTGGATTTCCTGAAGCAGCAGGGATATACTGTATGTACTCCCAGACACAGGGGCTTTAGCCATTACACATATCTTGGCACCCCAGATAGTTGCCCTGTAGTTCTCACCTTTTCATTTCCTTGTTCTAGGTCTGCTATCCATGGGCGTGGGCTGTTCTGCAAGAGGAATATTGAAGCAGGGGAAATGGTTATTGAATATGCAGGCATTGTCATTCGCTCAGTGCTCACTGACAAGAGGGAAAAGTACTACGATGGCAAGGTTGGTCATCCATCTCTCCTCCCATTCCTAAGAGCTATTCAAAGTGTAGTTTACTGTCTTCTCAGGTTTCTGCCAAAGTTATCCTTTGGCTTTTTTTTAATTTTTTGGTCATACTGTTTCCTTCTAATATCACTCAGTTATCAAAAATGTTTAATTTTTTGACAAAAGTCAGAGGATGTATTCATGCCGCAATGTTTTTTTATTGCCTTTGTAGGGTATTGGCTGTTACATGTTCCGCATTGATGACTTTGACGTGGTGGATGCAACCATGCATGGCAATGCAGCACGATTCATCAACCACTCCTGTGAGCCCAACTGCTACTCACGAGTCATCAATGTAGAAGGCCAGAAGCATATCGTCATATTTGCCCTTAGGAAGATCTATAGGGGAGAGGAACTCACCTATGACTACAAGTTTCCCATTGAAGACGCCAGCAACAAACTCGGCTGTAACTGTGGGGCTCGGCGATGTCGGCGCTTCCTCAACTGAGAGATCCCCTGTATGAAAAGAAGGGGATCCTGTTTACTAGTTAAGCCTTAAATTAAGGTGTCACTGGATTGGGCTTGGGGTGGCAGTGCAGTCCGCACAGCAGGGGAATTAGCCACTATGAGACTGGGAGAGGAGTTGGCCAATAACTTTTGGTAGGTCACACGTGATAGATGGAGAAGGCATGGATTGGAAAATAAGAATGGAGAAGAACCTGCACAGAAAATAGAACTGTTAAGTTTCTTGCCTGCTTTTTGTTCACAATGGCCTATAGCCTAGATACGCCTGCTAGTGAACAGTAGAGAGCTGGCTGAGCAAGAGCACTAGATGACAAATAGTATGGAGGAAGTAGCTACTATTGAGGTGTGAGTTTTCATGAGAACAGGATATTCAAAAGTTGGGGTTTTCCTGGTTCTATATTTATGGCACCAACGTTTTCTGTACACACATCAAGCCTTATCTGTTTCAATCATTGCTAAAACCTATAGCTAGGCTTTGAGAGATTCCTTATATGTTTTATTCATATTTTGGGGTGGGGGGAGGGTATGTCTGTCTATAGTACACTTGTAATCATGATGGCTCCATCTTCCAGTGATGGGATCATATAGCTCTTTCCCGTATGGTGGTGAACTCAATTCTTGAGCCATATGCCCACCTTAACCTGATTCATCATTTGTGTATTTTATCTTATATTTAACATTTCTCACTTGGTGGATATTTCTTTTTAGACATATTTTTTTCCTTAATAATAAGACAACCATGGTGCTAAGATTTGAAAGGGTCTTTAATCTTTAATGCTTGACTAAGATGTCCAGCAAATCAAAAATCATTTACCCGTTAATTTACCCTGCTGAGACCATGTACATTAAATGGATGCACTCAAGCAGTACTTGCAAGTCACGTGGCTAGAAAGTGTCTTAGATTGTAGGTCTGCTAATTTCACTTCGTCTCCCGTCTCGCATTGAAATGGATAGTTATCACATTGTAACAGTTTCAATCAGTAACAAATAGTGTCATATTTAAAGACAGACAGAAACTTGTCTTTATTAACTTTTTTTGTTGATGTACAGTGTATGTAGCAAACACTACCCAAGCCAAGAGTGAAGAGTTGAGGTGAATATATCATTTTTTTTTTATTTTTTAAATATATATTTTATTACTCTCATGGCAAATGCTGATTACCTATTGCAATAAGTTTTTGCTGCCGTAGTAGTTGCACGTGTAATCAACCAACAACAAACAAATTCTGCTTATTCTCTGAAACTTCCCCTGCAGTTCAACTCATATCAGGGAGAGCACTGTTAAAAAGCATCGCCACTGAGTGTGTGCATTCAGCTCCACCAACCAGACTTCTTGTCCTGAGAACATGGTGCAGAAGGTCTAAATGTCGCTATTGCAGCATGTCTCACAAGAGAACTACTTTTTCAGTCTGTAATCGAGCTGGAAAGAATGCACTCAGCACCTTAAAATAATGTTTAATATTGTTCTTAGTCGATGTTCAATGCTGTCATTCATGAGGATAATTGAATCCACACACTGTTAAAATCAATAGTTATATTTATTCATGTTTCTATTCAAATTTTGGAATGGTAAAAGTTGTTTGTGCTTTGTATAAATGGTGGCGGTCTAGCGTATTGGGAGATCTTCCCCATTTGTTTCCTGTTTTTGTTTACAATTGATGTCCTTTTTTTCACTATTTTACTTGAATCTTCTTTCGGGACAGTCGTGTGATGCATTTAAGCCTTTATGAGAGAAATTATTCTAAAGCAGGTCTTTTTAAATGATTTGTTTTTTATGTTATGTTTTGGTTATGGTAGATATCATGGACAGAGTACTGATGGTCTTAGAATCAGCCACAGGAGTAAAGTGAGCACTGTTTGCCCTCCCAAGCCCACGCTCTTCATTTGATTTTTTCTTTGTCTTTTTTGTTTTCTCCAACAACCTCTTTAGAACAAATTTCCAGTAGGAATCAAGTGTTGTCCAGAGCTTAGTCTCCTTACCTTCCTGCATGTCCAATCACTGGGATGGAGCCCAGATTAACTTTAACTGTCAATCATCTAGCTGAAAACGAGAGCAGAGTCACTCCCAACTCCTTGCAAGGATTCTACCTCAGTTGTTTAGACAGATGTTTGGGAATACTAATGCAAAAAAAAAAGGATGATAATTTAAGAGTAGCTTGGTTTTAATGTCCTGCAGAGCTGGCGTGTGTGTGGATGTGTGTGAGTGTGAGCGCATGTGTGTGTGCAATGAAGGATGCAAAGCACTAGTCAAAACCTGAAGTTACCATGACCATCTCTCCCAGAATCTGTTCAGAAAGCTGTATGTTATATATACATATATATAGTAGGGTTATTTTAAAGTATAAAAAGTGTAAAAGACATAAAAATGAGAAAATATGTGTGAACTTTAAATATACGTCTTTGTTACCATGTACAAATAAACCCTGAGTTTGTAAATAATTGTATACATATTTCTAAACCTGTTTAATTTTCTATGCACTTTTTTATTTATAATGTTATTTGCTTAATAAAGATGTTAAGATGTTTGAACAAAACAAATCACTCTTGTATGACATCAAATAAAGCCAAATGAGTTTAATGGTTATAACAAATGAATAGGTTAAATGACAAGTTATAAATGGTGAGAGAACACAGATATGAAAATAAATTTGTGAAATTTTCATCATCCACTAATTTATTTTACATTATCAATCTGTTGTATGGAATGGAATACTTTTAGTAGTAATGTGAAGCAGTAAGCATTAACCAGAATGAATTACAGTAAGCAAAAAGCTTTTGATAATGAATTGGTAACTGCATACCACCTTAAGGGATGCTACACCACCACCTCTTTCAATGTGAGTTTGGTGAGAATTGCAATGGCGTCATTACGTCCCATTTCTCTGAGCATTTTGGACAGGTGGCCTACTGTCCAGTCAGGGTGCTTGGTGCAGACCCCCTCCAGCACAGTTTTCAGCGGGCTCTTGCTGTCCTTCATGGAGTAGGTGTAGGTGATCCAGCTGGAGGAGAAGGAGCAGCGAGACGCCAGGTGTCTAGTGTTCTTCACACCATGGCCCTCTGGATCCAGCAGGATCACCAGCTCATCCAAAACATCCAGGTTGTCCAGCACTGTCTGCAAAGGTGCTGACTGGACTTTTGGACCTTAGAAAGAGATGGTTGGGGTGATAAATTGTAATAAAAATGTGGTACTAATACTTTATTGAAGCCCAGAGGGAAATTTTCTTTTCAGTTGCCCCTCCATAAAGTCAGCTACAGAACACCCGCCCGTGACACAAATTGGGATTTTGTGACTTGCTCAAAGGCACTTCAGCAGGATGGATACCTTCCAACTTGGGAGCTTGCACCTACTGTAGGTCTTCCAGTTGAAAAGTGGTCTCCCTGGTCACTACGCCACCCTGCTGCCTCTGTGACTATGGATCATGTAATGTGCCTTGGAGCAACCCAGTTCAAAATCCCACAGCATGCAGAAGCAAAATATTGGAAAGGAGGAGCTTCAGGGTAAGTAGAGAGTGTAACATGAAAATGCACCTATAGGCTAGAGTCCAACCTATGGCCATGTGATGCTCATCCTGCTTGAGGTGATGATGCACATTATATTTCAGTTGATGCAGATCATGCAGTACCAGATCTTGCACACACAGCTTGTCTAACATGCCTTTATTGTAGATGTTTCAAGCCCAAAAGGTCCACATCAGACTTATTAATGGTGTTCAATAACCAAACATTTAAACTCATAGTGAGAATATCATGAGGAGAAGTGGTAATGCACATGATGGATTTAATTATTAAAGCAATACCAATAGACAGAAATAGAATTCTGCATGTACATATTGACATAAAACACATCAAGTACAGTATATGCAGCTCACCTTCCTTTTGGCTGCACAGCTATCAAGTAAAACAGGTGAAGAGTCAAAGTAGAGAGGCATTCTATAGCAACAGCAAGGAGAGAGTGTTGTGCAGTGAGGACCAGTCTGGTTGACAGCCATCAGAAGAGTAAGGGGTGCCAGTGCAGTGCATGAAAATATAGGACAGGAGAAAATCAAGACAGTTAAAGAAATGTATGGTTAAGAATGAAAAGTAGACTGCTTTGAATAGGATAATAGTCAAAAGATAAACCAAAGGGGTACTCAAGCACAGGGAGCAAGCAAGTATTCTGCTCTAAAGTTGACAGATTTTGACAGAGCTTTTCAAGTATGAACAAGGCTATGTATAAAGCTCATACCTAGCCATTATCGATAACACTCATATCTTGATTGGGGGTTTTAACAATGGCATAGGACACATGGCATGTTTTATTCATAAATACTGATAAAGCTGAAATCAGACGCTGACTCAAAAGTTGGGCTGTTCATTGTATACTTGGTGTTATTTGAACTCACTCAAGATGTCTTCCAGGTCCTTGCTCTCAGGTTGCCTAAAGACAGCAAACTCTTCATTGATGGGTGACAATTTTTCAGTGTCCCTCCAAGTTTTGAATTGATCTGTGTTAGACCCCATGAGAGAAAGAGAGATATGAGGGGTGGAAACAACAAAAGTAATAAATTAAATGAAGTTATTATTATTATAACTAAAGTTCGGGAACAAGACCACGCCTCAAGCACACATTCAATTTCCTGCTCCACCCTATTTATACGCGCCTAACCATGACCTTTTCTCTCTCGCATGTCTCAGTTCTTTCATCCCTCCCTCCCCAACCCCTTGCTCTTCTCTCTCAGTACAGGAACCACAGGGGGATATGATGGAGCCAAGAAGACTCCCCATCAGCGAGACAGTGCCCCCACCCTGAGTCTCAATTCCCTGGTTCCTCGAGCATCCATCGACCCCAACTCATCCGACCCCCTCGATTCATCCCTCCATCTCGACCCCCGATTCATCCCTCCTCCTCGACCCCCGATTCATCCCTCCACCCTTGACCCCCGATTCATCCCTCCACCCCTGATTCATCCCTCCACCCTCGACCCTTATTTCATCCCTCCGTTCTCGACCCCTCTTTCCCTCAATAAACCATCTAAATACATCTCATAGTGGCGTGGTCTTTGTTAGTGAAACACTGAATCGATTAAATAGCTATCAAATGAAATGCTGGATTGAATAAAATACTAGATTAAATGTTGCATCGAATAAAATCAATAAAAGTAAATGTTACATTAAATAAAATGCAATTAAATAAAATATTGAAGTATTAAAACACTATCAAATTAAATTATTGCACAGTAATTAAATTAAATTAACAAATCATTCTATAATTGTATTTGCCTGTCTTATTTACTTATTCACAAGCAATTTAAACAATTACATTTAGCCTACTGTATCGTCTTCTACCCCCACTGACCTCATCATCTACTGCAACCACACACTCTCCTCTTGCCTTGACCAGCTGGCTCCCCTAAAAAACCAAAACAGTCTCCTTCACACGCTCCTACACTCCCGACCTTCGTCAGATGAAAACCCAAGCCCGCAAAGATCATCTGCAACAATATAAAGATGGCCTCTCCAACGCCCGCTCCACCTACTACTCTCAACTCATACAGTCTGGTCCTGGTAACCCCAAAGTCCTATTTTCCACAATAAACGAACTCTTCAAACCCATGGACGTTTCCCAATCTTTCACAGGCAACAAATGCAACTCCTTCCTGTCATTCTTTCAAACAAAAATAGAGAGAATATCTATAACAATTTGGCCACTCCTACGTCTGTCCCCCCTTCTCTCAATTTCCCCCCTCTAACTAGCCAGTCCCTGTCTCAGTTCTCCCCAGTCTCCCCTACGAATCTTTCTGACCTCATGCTGGGAATGAAAACCTGCACCCTGGACCCCATCCCCTCTAGACTTGTCAAGGCCAGTCTTCCCACTATATGTCCGCTCATCACCACAACGATAAACTCCCCCCTGACTACTGGCTCCATCCCTCTTGCCCTCAAACTTGCTGCTGTCACTCCCATCCTTAAAAACCCTGGGCTCAACCCAGAGATCCCCAGTAATTACAGACCTATCTCCAATCTCCCCTTCCTGTCTAAAATACTGGAACGTGCAGTTGCTTCACAACTCAAAGCCCACCTATCCTGCAATAACCTGGATGAACCATTCCAATCCGGATTTAGTTCTAAACACAGCACTGAAACAGTCCTCCTTAAAGTCACCAATGTCCTTCTCCTCTCCTCTGATGCCGGTTACCTCAATATTCTCATCCTGCTTGACCTCAGTGCGGCATTTGACACAATCAACCACTCCATCCTCCTCACCCGCCTTGAAACCTCCTTCAAAATCACCGGCACTGCCCTCTCCTGGCTTAAATCCTACCTCTCCGACGGGCACCAGTACATCAGCATCAGCAACTGCAAATCCTCCACTGGTCCTCTCTCCCAAGGTGTTCCCCGAGGCTCAGTGCTCGGCCCCCTCCTCTTCATCCTTCCCACATTATCCGCCGTCATGGGCTTCAGTTCCACTTCTACGCTGACGACATCCAGCTCTACATTACAATTACAATTACAATTACAATTTCCCATTTGGCAGACGCTTTTATCCAAACCGACGTACACGTGAGATTTTAATACAACAGATCTCCGCCAAAACAATCACCACTGCCACTCACTCACCCCTGACCAACTGCATCATGAAAATAAAGTCTTCCTCAAACAAACTTCCGCAAACTGAACTGTGACAAATCTGAAATCATCACCCCAATCCTTATCAAATCCACCCACAACATCTCCCTCACCACTGACAGCTCCACTGTGCTCACTTCCCCTTACATCTGCAACCTTGGCAACATCTTTGACCAAACCCTGTGTTTTGAACAAAATGTCAGCAAAACCATCCATCTCCTTCTGTTCATCACCCCCAGACTGGATTATTGCAACAGCATCCTTTATGGTACATCCTCCAAAATCCTCAGAAAACTTCAACACATCCAGAACTCCGCGGCTTGTCTGCTCACTCACTCCTGCACCCGGGACCACATTACTCCCGTCCTGCAAAACCTCCACTGGCTCCATGTCCCACAACAAATTCATTTCAAACTCCTCATCACCTATAAAGCTCTCTACAACCTGGCTCCCCCCTATCTGACTGAGCTCCTTCATGGACACACTCCCACCCGCAGCCTCCAGTCTGCTGACGGCAACCCCCTGTCCCCGCCCATCAGGACCAAGCACTGGACCAGGGGTGACAGGGCTTTCTCGATTGCTGCTCCCTCCCTCTGGAACTCTCTCCCAAAGGACATCAGAGACTCTTCCTCATTCTCCATGTTAAAAAAATCCCTTAAAACACACCTTTTTACAACTGCTTTTGACAACTGCTTGAGATCTCTAATCTCTCTTAACGTTCTTCCGGCCTCCTGGTCTTTTAATTTTAACTTTCTTGTCTGTCTCACTATTTAAATGTTTTCTTCAGAAAATAAAATAGCGTGATGAAATATTGAATTATCGTGATACACAATTCTGTTGTCTAAATTAATAATAGAAAAGCAAAAACTAATTAAAATCTCACAAATCAGGGAATGTTTTTTGAATGTTTTTACAGTTTTGGATATGTTAGCAGATATTGTTATATATCAATATCTAGATTCACAGATGTTTCAGACTAAATACCCATATATCAGTGAAATAATGTCTCCTAAAGTGTTGACCTTTATGCTCATTACGCAAACGTCTTTTCCTCTTCCTGTAGATGAAGTAGCAAGATAATGCAGCCATGATAACCACGGTACAAGTTATGATGACAAATGGTACTCCCCCTGCAAAAGAACAAAAAATAAGTTCCGTTTTAGCATATAAAGATAGTTCTGTTGGTGTGTCAGCAACTGTGGACTGTAACTTACATGGAGTAGGTGTAGGTTCTATGTTAAGGGTAGTCAGTGCAGTGGATATAAACCCGGATGCTTGTGTTGTCTGAAAATCAAATAAAACCAACATGAACTAACATAGGGAGTTTTATTTGACTGTATAAGCTGCAATGGTTGAACTTTCACAGGTAAAATGTCTTTTCAGCTCATTGATCCAGACCCAGCACAGCCACCTGCCCCATTCTTAATCCAAACAGAAACTGAACTGTATGTGTTTCTCATTCCCCATTTGATTGACAAGCTCCTACTAAGGACTAGACAGTATGATGCAGTTAAACACAGCATCTGAAGCCATACAGTTTGTCTACATTAGGAATGTTTATTTGAATAAATTAGACTAGATCTGTTTATTCGGGTAAGATAAATTTGAATCTGAAAGCTGCTAAGATTGAATTTCCTATATATTTAAGAATTTATGTGCACACCCATTTCCTTATTTTTTTCTATTTATTTTTATGCCATGAGTTGTCAAGATCAAGGAAAATTCAATCCTATCACATATATGGTTGCAATGGTTGAGATTGCTAGAAGAAAAGTTTATGTAGGCTACAGACATATTCTTGTACCAGTAGGCAATGACTTTTAGAAATATGAAAAATGTGTTTAATATAGATAATATGAACATGACTGTCCATAACATTTTCTTTCAACCACCTCAGGCAATGCAATTTAAGAATTAGGCACTGATATAAGAACGCATAACTCAGAAGGCATAAAAGTAGGGATAGGTTTCTGTTTCTAGGAAATTATGAATAATAAACAAGGCTGGATTGACATAATATTTGCCTATGCTCAACAGTAGCCTAATATTACACAATGAAAAAACAAAAATGAAACGCTAAAAAGTGGATATGGACTATGCAGACCTACCGTGGTCTGCGGGAATGTTGTACTTGGCTTGTGAAGAGAAAGAAAAACAGTGAGATAATGCAGGCCAAACACTCCTCCTAATATTTATTGGATCTTTCTTTGTTTAACCACTGCTAGCCTGTACAGATGACATTCAAATAGACCTAGGCCTACATTAACTTTAGAAACAACAAACTCACCGTCACATTGGAAGCATCGTTGTTTGTTGTTCTGAGTAGAAAACCAAAAATTAGACATGTGTCCCATCTGTGGGTGGCGCTAGTTCACATCACAGGTTACGTGTCCACTTTTCCAGTAACCCAAATCATCATTTACTTTTTATTGGATAAAACACGAACTAGCTATTTGGGCCTAAATTGTGAAAAATATTCCTCCATTGTAATGTCATTCATTGCCTGGTATGTATGCAGTATAAAATTGTTTCTCATCGTGTGGGGAAACGTCTAGTCTACCAGAACAATGCCATTTTCCAAAAGCCCTCTAAGTCTCATGTAGCCTAATCGACATCCTCTTACCCGGGCTCCTGTTGACGACACTGGGTGTCAGTATTTGCGGTACAGTTGCTCACAGTCTGATACCCAGCTTGACAAGATGTACATTTTTGACACTTCGTGAAGCTGCCATTGTTAAAAGTTATGCCTGCAATGCAGTTTCTGAGGAGTCTCTCACGTCGTCCGCCGTCGTCAGTAAAGCCACAATTAGGGGAAAATTCAGTTCCTATTGATGATGACGATAATAATAACAACATCAACAAAAACAACAACAGCAATAGGCTAATGATGATAATAATAATAATAATAATAATAATAATAATAATGATAACCTGGTTTTATCCGAGTGAAATCACACTGCACACATTCCCCTCTATGCTTATCAAAATAGGTTTCCATATTGCTGCATTTGTCGGAGTACCCCATGGTGGCGAACTGCTCTTCAGATAGACATCCACAACAAAGACAGGAGGACAAGAAAGCGGCAATACCCCATCTGTTCAACTGTAGGCTATGCATGCTCCTCCCTCCACACACCCGTGCGGGGGCGCACACACACATACACAGAGAGAGAGAGAGACAGAGAGACAGAGAGCCTGAATATTACCTACCATATGAAAATTCGAATCTGAATATGAGGCTAGTGTATCTTTTTATTTGTGTGTTTATGTGATAACAATGTCATTATCAAAATATATTTAGGAAACCACAGTGGATCAAAGTTGGTCCACTTTGTTTTGGCTCTGCTGTAAAGATTGCCAAACCCTTCTAAACTTGATAAGGATGGGGTCGCACACGATGAAAAGTTACTTTGTTAAGCACTTATTTTATTTAATAACAAAACGTTTTCGGTCCTCCGGCCTTCATCAGTGTATAATAGTAGGCTAACTAATATTTTTCCTCTATATGTAGGGAAACTTGATTGTCACAGGTGTGTGGAAAGACACAGGTGATCTCATCATCTCAACATGATTTCGTTACAACATTGAATCAACAAAATAAGAAGCGTGAAAGTATTTCATACATGCAAACACTGCTTTCAAAACACCTCTACCGTTTTACCATGCAGGATCTAATCCCCATACCAAGAATCATTACCGGTATGTGAATTTCTTTTCATCATGTGCGACCCCTTCCTTGTCAATTTAAAAGAACCTACAACTGGATACGCACCGAACAGTCTGAGGTGGCTGAGTGGCTATACTACGTCTACATGAACAAACCCTTCTAAAGGCCATCTGGCTTCAAGCCCTCCAAACCACAGCTGGGTTGCAGAACAGAATCTTTTGTTAACTGTTGCTGCACCGCTGTGCACACACACACGTGAAGGCAGATTAACGAATGCCAATTAGACCTAGGCCAAATTACAAAAAGGAAAATAAAACAGACAAATAACAAAATAAAACGGCCTGCTATCATAAAATGAAAAAATTAAACACACAACAAACAACCCAAAAACATAGACAATTCAAATTCATTATTATTATTATTATTATTATTATTATTATACATTCTAATTTATCGTAAATTTGTTTATTTGTTTGTTTATGTTTATTAACTGTTTATTATTTGTTTGTTTATTAACAGTAAATGAATTCAGCTACCTCAGAAAAGTTGTCAGTGGTCTGAGGTCGTCCACACACTTCATTTACAGTAATATGAGCCATATGAGCTCTGTGAGTGAACAAACAACACTCCCACCAATACTTGTCAACTACAAACCGCTGTCACTGAAAAGTTAGATAGACATTGGAAAATTTGCTGTGTGCTTCCTGTTTACGTTCGTTTTCCATTTGATGCACAAGAAATATCAGCAAACATGCCGTGGTTAAACTTACCGCTGACCACCCAACCATGTAACCTGAGTCAACCAGTTTTCAGTTCCCATGATCCTAAAATTATCAATGGAAAGATTCATGAATAAATAAGAAATAAGAGCTCAGAAGAGAAGTAGAGGGGATACTTTTATTTCAAGATGGAGCACATTAGAATGAGCAGAGAGGGAAGATGTGGAGAGCCCCACCCCATCAGATGAGGCAAAAGATATTGACAATTACTGTGTACAATGATTGAGGATGGCTGAAATAACTTGCATATTTCCAGATGTACTACAGATGGCCCTGAGGATTTTTTGATCCCTTGGGTGTATGACTGCCCTCTCCCTGGGTGACAATGGCCTGGAGGAATGGATGGGTCATACAGCCAAAGAATGCTAACCAGCAGCTTTGTACACAACCACCAGTGGGCTTTACAGGTTTTCACAACTGCTTACACACATTTCCTGAAATGATGCTCAATTTTCCTTATACTAAATAACAATTTCTGGTTCTGTATCTCCCACTATCTTATTCATTGTTTCTCAATCCAATAGAAGGCAAAGGAGGAGACGTGCCGAAATAGGTTGTGGGGGGCTTTCCAGGCCTGGTTACGTGACTCCAGGTACACGTAATTATTTCCCCTGCTATTTGGTCAGGGAGAACATGGCTTGTGATGTAAATGAGGTGCTGTGGCCAGACCCAAATAGGAGGCAGGATGCAGCCTATTTTGTTTCTGTATTTCTGTGTTACTATATTTGCACAGATAAACATTACTGTAACAGTCTTTTTACAACAGGCTACTGTGCATAAGTGTAACTGAAAATGCAAAAAGCATAAGCCTACTGATAAGGTATTCATAGTAGTGTTTTCCGTAGAACACATTAGTGTGTAGTTGGTTGTTGCATTCATATGATGGCTTGTGTGTGTCATTTTGATGCAAAATTACATTTTGAGAAGAGATAACATAGTTGTGAATGCAGTGTTTTGTTGTGCACAAGGTTTGTGGCGTTTTTGCCTTAGTGTTGTAGTAGTGAAAATGTTAATCAGTTAATCAGGTTCTTTACCACACAAATTTTGCAGTGTTAGTAAGTGTTGATGTTTCAGTGACAATTATTTGGAGGTGACAAGTGTTGCTTGTTCACTCATAGAGCTGATATGGCTCTGGGTTGTTGTTCCAAACTATCCAAAAGTGTTAATTTAGCTCTGATAGTTGTGGATGTATGTGAGTACAGCATCTCATTTCTCAGGTTAGTGCTAACCTGGGGAACCTGCAGCAGCCAGTCCTGATAGCAGGTCAATTCCAACTGTCCAGTCAATAAACGACATATGAGATATGAGGAGAAAAGCTTTATGAATAAACAAAATCCTAGCTGATCTCTTCTCACAGAGAGGAACAGCCAACTGTTTGATATAAAACACACGACAGTGATGAGTAACGTAGGCGTCTCCAGTTTAGAAGAGCTTAAAGGTAAACAACATCTAGGGGCTTACTAGTAGGGACTGCTGTTTGTCTATGGATTACATCACCATAGTCTTAAACAAAGACCTTGAGTTTCAGTGCTAAGTATAGCACAAACATTATTTGTCTCTTTTGTATAACTTTACTCCCAAATACATGTTTCCTACAAGTTTTTCAGGCTGTGATGTTTTACATCCATATACCGCTCTGTTAAAGGGATTGCTTCTGGATTGTGAGTTTTAAATCAGGTTTAATTGCAATATGTATTGTCCACATTAGCAGGTCTATGTAACCTCAGCATTCTGTTATATGTAGATATTCTATAAGGTAAGAGCAGCTAAGTCTGCCCTGCGCTGGAGGATACAGTGCTAGTACTGCTGAGGCAGCAGGATGATGGGGCTTAGAGCTAAAGGCTCCATGTACTTTACTGTAGCTCCAGTCTGGATAGGATAACTCCCTAAAGCTTCCTCCCTCAGTGTTGCTGCTCCACAATCTCTTCAAGCATGCAGACTAATACTGCTTTAAGAGCAAGTCTTTGAATTCTTGTGGCTGGTGTGCAATGCTTCATGCAGCGATGGAATGTTTCTACCGCAGATCAGCGTGGCCCCAAGGTCAGGTCAACTCAACATTTATATTAGGTTTCTATTGGGTTAAAATATAAAAATAAAAGTAATCTGGGAACCATACTGTATTGTTTACAAGTATAGCAGTGTGCTCTTTCCTGTTATTTGCAATGGCGTAATGTCTAAACTGTTTCTGACAAGCTTGAGTGGTCCATTTAATGAGCTTTAATGATTTCCTGCTAGGATGTAATACTGTATGCCTGGAATCCAGTGGTGTGATTATTTCAAGACCAAACCCAGATAGAGATTCTGTGTGACAATTTTGTGTCACACGCATGTGTGTGGAAGTGTGTGTGTATGTGTGCTCACATAGGCATATGAGTGAGTGAGGTCATCAGAATATATTATATATACATTTTCAAGAGTGACTAGATGTCTGTTTGCTTAACATGACATTTGTGTCCTCAGGTCTTAAATGATTGGATCACCTCGAATCTCGAATGACCATGCCCATACTCTGCTGCTGCTGTGTATTTTCTCTGCATTCCTGATGCTACATCTTCAGTAATGTACCCTGGTACCAGAAGAGATGATAACTTTGAGACCAGAGGGTCCACCAGATCCACCGGGACAACAGTGAGCATGGGAGCCATGGGGGCTATAGGAGCCACACAGGATGGGCCGAGGGGATGGCAAACATCCATTCCCAGTCAACCAAAATCTATCGTGGTAGTCCAGTCCACACCTCCTGGGGGGAATATTCAGTATGAGAGCCACCTGATAAACGTAAGGGAATGAGATTGTTCTTAGAGGAATGTTTATTTCCTTTTGTTTAGTATATATTTGTTGAATGTCTATTCTGATTATATTGTTGATTGTTTGTTTAGTGGTTGTACTGATAAATGTTTTGAGTTTGTTTATAGAGAGTGGTAGTCTCTCATCATATCCTTTTTTCTCTGTGTTCAAC
Source organism: Centroberyx affinis (assembly GCF_046629955.1). Lineage (NCBI taxonomy): Eukaryota > Metazoa > Chordata > Actinopteri > Beryciformes > Berycidae > Centroberyx > Centroberyx affinis. Next base: position 992,622 of record NW_027279060.1, on the reverse strand, counting down.
ATTCGAATTTGTTAAATCTCACTGTCTTTGCTACTACTGCCTATGTAGTCTGCCAAGGATGTGAGGCAATGAGACAGGGTAACAGTACCACACAAGCCAAAATATCAAAGCCAAAGTGTTCTTGTGCAAGCAAGTTCCACTGAAAACCACATGTTGCTTTTTCTGAAAAGTTTGCCTCTTTCAATGTCATGGAAAAAGGCAATAAAAACAAAACTAGGAATGGACACACATGAAACACAGTCGATGACCAAGTTCCCACTGAAGCTTTTAACATTGTTTGGATGGATAGTGAGTACGACATTCCTCTGTGTTTTTGCTTTTCCAGACTGATACAGAGCCTTCCCTTCCTCTTCCTGACATCATGCCAAGTGATTCCTCCCAGCTTGCAACAGCCATGCGGCGTCACAAGAGCACCACAGATATTCCTTACAGTCCTTACCGGGGGAATGCCCGGTTGCTTCCACCTGCCAACCAAGGTCCCACAGATACAGAGCTAGCCTTGTTCCGCCGCTGCTCTCTGATAGAGACCAATAGGGTTTCACGCTACACCCGCCATGCCCTCAGTGTGCCTAACATGGGCAACACCAGCCCTCTTCGGGGCATTAACACTAGTTCTCTTCATAGCACCCAATTGTCGCCTGCACACAGCACCCTGTCCAGCCCTGGTAGAGACATGGAGAGGCTGGCCAAGGCCCGTAGTAAGCTCCTGGAGAGTGAGTGTGCCCAAACACCCACCATTCCTCCAGAAGTCCGGGAGCAGCTCCGCTATGTCTCCAAAGATGGAAAGTGCCGTGTCAACCTGTGTCACATTTCTGAGAGGGGACGCTTTCTGTCCGACATCTTCACCTCCTTTGTGGACCTCCAGTACCGCTGGTTTCTCTTTGTGTTCATGATGTGCTACATCTCCACCTGGTTCTTGTTTGCAGGTCTCTACTTCATGAATGCCTACCTCCGAGGCGACCTGGGACTAGAGCAAGCCCTCAACAGCACTGAGGACCGTCTCCTAGACCAGAGGCGCTGCTACTTGGGCATAGATGGCTTCATCTCAGCTCTGCTCTTCTCTGTGGAGACGCAGCGCACTATTGGTTATGGCTCACGCACTGTCTCCCCTACCTGCCATGAGGGTGTGCTGCTGGTCATGATGCAGTGCATTGTGGGATCCATGATTGATGCCCTCATGGTGGGTTGCATGTTTGTCAAAATATCCCGGCCTAAAAAGCGGGCTGAGACACTGCTCTTCAGCCGCAGCTGTGTTATTGCCAACCGTGACGACCAGCTATGTTTGATGTTCCGCCTGGGGGACCTGAGAGAGAGCCACATGGTGGATGCTAAGGTCCGCGCCAAGTTAATCAAGTCCCGCCAAACAGCGGAGGGCGAGTTCCTGCCACTTGAGCAGTCAGAGATTGACCTAGGCTATGAAAGTGGCTCAGACCGCCTCTTCTTGGTGGAGCCTCAAGTCATTCAGCACACCATTGACTCCAACAGTCCATTCTGGGAGCTGGGCCCTGAACACCTGAGACGACAACAGTTTGAGATCATCGTCATCTTGGAAGGAATTGTTGAGGCCACTGGTGAGTTGTCAGAATCAGTATGTATGTATGTATGTATGTATGTATGTATGTATGTATGTATGTATGTATGTATATATGTATGTATGTATGTATGTATGTATGTATGTATCTATCTATCTATCTATCTATCTATCTATCTATCTATCTATCTATGTGGTTCTCTATCAAAAAAATAGAAATATATTTAGAAAATGTTATTTTTACAGTCAAAGACAGGAATGATTGTACAGACAGTAATGTAACAGCAAAGCAAGGGCTGGAACTGACCCTCTGCAATCACAATATATGAAAGATTTCCTTGGCAAGCAAATAGTCTACTGAACCATGGGTATTCTGCTGGGGAGACACTCCATTGTCCCATATAGTTTGGGATCTAAATGGCACAAAGAAAGAAGGTACAGTTTGTTGTTGTACAGACAGGAAATTAAAAGCTCTGCCTCCAGCTGATAAGACTTATCTCTGTATCCTGTTTTGGCTGTTCCTAATAGTCAGCAGATAAGCAGCTATTATGCCAGCTCAGTCATGATTCAGAAGATGAGTAACAGATGTCTGTGAAGATTCAAGCACAGGTAATTGTGGATAGGGACATCATGTGGCAGACGATATAAAAATCCACCTAAACAAAACACTGATTCATGTTACATCTTTGACAGAGTAAACATCAAAGCAATATTCCACTTAGTTTTAACATCAGGGTTATTTGGCCACCATGAAAACCAGAATATAAATTACTCACAAAGATTGGATGCAACTGGACGAGTTTGTAGCGTTCAGATTTTCACTTCCCATTCATTGAATGAGACCCTGAAAATAGCCTGAAAACTGACATTGAACACCTGCTTTTCCATCCTGCTTTTAAGACAATAAAGCAGTCCTGGGTCCTTCATCATTTTGCAATTCTATTCTTGGTTTACGCTAAAATTTGTATTTAAAAATGAAAGTAGATCCGGTCTCCCAAACAGTTACTATCTCTCCTAAATGGTATCCCTCCGCTATGTTCTCTTCTATCAATAAAAATTCTATTTGGCAAAATTATGTTCTAAAACGTTGGACCAAACATCAATTGAAAATCACAGTAGTGGGATCTGTTGTTGAATCTGTTCATGAACGTGTTAAATGTCAGTTTTCAGGCTATTTTCATGGCCTCATTCAAATGAATGGGAAGTAAAAATCAGAACGCTACAAACTCGTCCAGCTGCACTGGATCTTGGTGAGTAGTTTATATTCTGGTTTTCATGGTTTTCAAGTGCCAAATAACCCCCATGTTAAAACTAAGTGGAATATCACTACCATCTGATGATATATATTTTTTGCTTTATACTCAGGCATGATGTGTCAAGCCAAAACGTCCTATATTGAGACAGAGATTGAGTGGGGGGCACGCTTTGAGCCCTGTATGATGCTGGAAAAGGGCTCTTTCCGCGTGGACCTGCGTCGCTTCCACACCACCTACCCGGTGTCGCTGCCTAACTGCAGCGCCAGCCAGGCTCACCAGTTACTGGTTCTGGCAGACTGTAAGCTCCATGACCCCAGAGGCAGCAGAGACTGGGGGACCTGGGGGGAGGGAACAGCAGAGGAGGACAAAGACAAGCAACCATCTCATGGAGGATTCACCATTGGTAACATCCTAGAGGTGAATGAGCATGAAGGGAGCCAAAAACAAGGCTCTCCGTAACAACGGTTGACACTGGGCTTTCTTTATATGGTTAAAATGTAATCTATTCAAAGTATCTTATAGAGTCAATCTTGAATTCATTTACTGACATGGAAGTTATGGATATAATCATCAAAGGCGCTGCCTATAAGCCAAAATGGAATATCTGTGCATTGGTCTTTGTGGAATTAGGTCATATACATGTGCAGACAGTGGGATCCAACCTCATCCCACTTAATTGATTTATCATGTTTATACATGAGGACTCATATCCAGCTTCACATGCATCCCCTCACACACACACACACACACACACAGATCAGCATTTTGGTTTGGTGTTGTGCAAGTGCAATAACACATGGGATAGGGAATGCTTGTCAGACAATTCTGTCAAATCTGCATGAAAAAATGGGACTTTTCATATAGATCAGCACATACCACATACGCCCTCAAAACACATCAGCACATGACCCCCTCCACACACACACACACACACACACACACACACACACACACACACACACACACACACACACAATCCTGATATTTTAATATAATTAATGGCTCTTATCCCAGAAGCGATCATACGGGAATACACTTAAAGAATTCCCCAGAGTTAATGTTTAATGTTTCTTAGGTAACACCAGGTATAGAACTAGGAGACGTTGGCTGATATTTAAGAAAGTGGAAATTGTAACATCTTTGGAAAAACCTCTAGTGAATGTCTGACTTTCTTCCTTCATGCATGAGAAGCACAAGTAAAGTGTTGCAAATTGTTGCTGTAGCCTACTGGTGCTGATGGCAGAAAACAAAAGGTTGACAGTGAAAAGTGATGGGGGAAAAAAACAACTTTTTTTCCAAAGATGTACATGTTGCAATGTGTTTAACATTGAACTATAGAAAAAAAAAATACTCAAAATCAGCCAAAATTGGAAACAATGCAATATATTTATACAAATTCTTAATTATCTAACCAGTATTATCTGGGCAAGTCACAAAGCATTGCAAAGGTGTTGTGTACAAGCTTGTTTATTCAAGATTATTTGACACATTAGTAGTCTAAAACAAGGTATGTTGATCCAATAAAGCCTACTAAACGACAGGTCCCTTGTGTAGGCTGAACATTCATTTATTTTCTGCCACATGCATCTTATTTATCTTAACTGCCATACATCTTAACTCAAAAAAGTAATGCTACTGTACAAGTTAACACACTAGTTTCTTGTGAGACAGGCCTGAGGCTCCCTCTAGTGGAGGTAATGTGCATCAAGACTCAAAGTACACTTTGTTGCATACATATGAGGACTGCTGGGATAATTTCACACAATGATGTGACCATGAAGACCAAAAGCTCTTCAATCATCGTTCATTTCAGATTTATGTGACTGGAATACTGTATGAACAAGTATGGTTTATGCACTGCTCTGCTTTTGTGTATAGTTAGTTACCCGTGTGGAAAATATCTATATTCCACTTTTCCTTTATTTTTGTGACAGATCTGTAACAGTATTGCCAGGCCTGTGAACTACAGCCAGTGAGTGGTCCAGTGTGTAAAGCACAAGTGGAAAGTGAATGGGTGCTGGGGTGCCTGGCACCAATACCTGACAATGTAGAGAATCCCATGGGATTAAGTAAGAACATTAAGAATTCCTCAGAAGTTAAATACTGATATTAAGAACAATGCCGGACTGCTTTCAGTCGTAATTCACTCTTACATAACCTCTAAATCTTTATTATTCCCATTTCAACCCCTCAGATGATAAAAATTTTGATGAAACATAGGGGGATGATGCGTCTTGATAGCTGATTGGTCCAAGGGGTGCCTGCATCATTCGTGGGGGACGAGATGTTGCTGTGATTTTAATGCACTTACACAACCTTGTGAAGTGGTAAATAAATCCAATTAACCTGCTAAACGCTCATGTTTGTTTTTCTGACATGTCACTGAGAATCAGCCTAATCAAATAGCCTAATAGCTGTGAATTTAAATAAACTGCAGTCTCAGTCTCAATTATTTTATGCCTTTGAGATGTTTGGGGTAGACAGAGGCCTCAGTGCTTGGTTGCAAGGTGTGAGGCTTGGTTCAGATGTGTGAGGTGTACAGGTAGGTGCTGCTGATGCTCCAGTCCGGGGGGAAGTCCTGGACCGCGTGGCTCTTCACGTGCCTCTGCATGGCGACCAGGCTGCTGCAGGACTCCAGGCAGACCGTGCACCGGTAGGGCGACGCCCCGCCGTGAGTCCGCAGGTGCTTGATCATGGCTGAGTAGTCCCGTGAGCGCTGACCACACAGGCGACACTCAAAAGGCTTTTCCCCTTGGAGGAGAGGGAAGGGGCAGCAGGAGACAAGGGAGGGAGAAGAGAGGCTCTCATACATGTTGGATTGAAGTAAGACTATAGGCATGGAAATGGTTATATTCCCTTGCTTCTGGCAGTGTCCTAGCATTTGCAAATTTTGGTCACTGATCTCTTAAGAGTTGAATAGCATTCTGTCAAAGCTTGAAAGAATACATGTATATTCCTGCTCAGTCTCCTAGAAAGGAATCTATCCATGAGCCCCTCTAATCTCACGCTTTTTCAAACTTGTTTTGGCTAAGAAGTGCATTCTTTGTAACTGGACATTTAGATATGTAGAGTTCAGGGCAGCGAAAGGATTTTTACTAGATGATATTACTCTGTATTACTTTGTTGTGTATGTGGGGCGCTGTGTAAATCATAGGAAATTACCAAATCTATCTATCTATCTATCTATCTATCTATCTATAGTTTTTTTTTGGTTTTCTGTTTTTGTTTTGTATGAAATTACAAATTATGGAACATTGGAATTCTATTGTTGATTGGTACTTAACTCTATGTATTCTGTGCCCAAAGGTTCCTCAATACAAAATAATAATAAAAAGGCTAATAGGCATCATGGTGGGGAGGTATAGTCTTAGATGCTAGTATGTGCACTCATTCAAACACACTACTACTCACAGATACATAGTTGCAAATACTGCCCTATGTCAAAGGTCAAAGGTCATGACTGGGGATTACATTTAGTATCACAAAAAGTTAGATCCATAAATGCAATTTCGCTATTATGATATACACTCACCGAGCACTTTATTAGGAACACCTTACTACTACTGGGTAGGTATCAGCTTTCAGCTCAGTGTCAACCGGCTACCAAAGTGACATCCGCCTCAAGGATCGATGTGTTGCATTCTGAGATGCTTTTCTGCTCACCACATTTGTAAAGAGGTTATCTGAGTTACTGAAGCCTTTCTGTGAGCTCCAACCAGAAAGCAGCGACCCGGGTTCGAGTCCGACCCGCAGTCATTTGCTGCATATCCTCCCCTCTCTCTCTCCCATGCCTTCCTGTCTCTCTCTCACACTATCTCTGTCTAATAAAGCATAAAATGCCTAAAAAAAAAAAAAAAGTCTGGCCATTCTCCTCTGACCGCTCTCATCAGCAAGGCGCTTCCGTCCGCAGAACTGCCGCTCACTGGATGTTTTTGGTTTTTCGCACCATTCTGTGTAAACTCTAGAGACTGTTGTGCATGAAAATCCCAGGAGATCAGCAGTTTCAGAAATACTCAAACCAGCCCGTCTGGCACCAACAACCATGCCACAGTCAAAGTCACTGAGATCACATTTTTTCCCCATTCTGATGTCTGACATGTCTAACATGAACTGAAGCTGCTGACCTGTATCTGCATGATCTTATGCATTGCACTGCTGCCACATGATTGGCTGAATGGATAATTAGCATGAATAAGCAGGTGTACAGGTGTTCCTAATAAAGTGCTCAGTGAGTGTACAGTTTACTTCTCTATCAACAATACCTTTGCTTTTTTAGAGTGGCATAGACAGTTTACCTACCAGTGTGAACTCGATGGTGTGTGTCCAGCTGATGTTTCAGACTAAACCTCTTGGGGCAGTGTTGGCATTGGTAGGGCTTTTCCACACTGTGTTCTTGTCGATGGGATCGTAGCATATGCTGCACCCCATCTCCTCTTCCACAAACCCTGCACCCAATGCAGGCCTCACCTAAGCAGAGAACAAGAGAGAGGAAACAGGTGGGGGTGTTAATGTTGTGCTGACAGAATGAGGTTCAATCCCTGCAACAGCCAAGTGCGTCCACCAGCAGACGTGTCCTGTCCTCGTGTCCTGTCCTCGCTGCACCCCTACCTGCTCACTTGCATGTTGCTCTGGATACATAAAATTTTAAATGTTATGTAATTTAAGACATTGTGGATAAATATGTATGCTTCTTTTGAACATAAACGTGAGTGCATGCGTTCAGGGTTGTGTATGCAAACTTGAAAGAGAGGCATAACCGCTGGAAAGTCAATGCACACCTGGTTTAAATATCTGGTATCAGATTAAGAGTGCATTTCCATTTTCCTTCACATATAGAAAACCCTGAGATCTACAGGCCACTGAGATGACCTGCTACTTGCAGGAGAGATTGCGACACAGTAAGTCAAAGCCTGATACAATACCAGATTGTGGTCACACGTAGGATTATATTCACTTAGCTGTTTGTATCAACGTGATACCCAAAGTCAGAGGAGCTACCACTTATTGCATGAACTTTACAACCATATATTGGTGGAATACAGTATATTGAAGTCACCATTCAGAGGTGCAAGTCTATTTCTGGTGAGCATCCTGTTGCAAGCCTATTTTCCTGTTACTCTGAACAGGTAGTCCCCCCTCCCCCCACTTCCCGAATGTATGTGATAGTGATTCTTTTCAAATTACAAAAGTGCAATTTTGAGGTTTAGTTAGTAACTCTGTAGCCTTTCAGCACCTCACATTTTTTTTTGGTTCACTCAAGTGAAAACGTGGGCCCCATAGTATAGACAGGATGCTGAAGTATAAGGGGGTGGATGTAGTAGGGGAAATTGAGAGACTAAACCACAACAATAGAACAGTCACCACTCTAAACACATCTTACTAAGGCCTGTTGTCATTAGCAGGTTTCCTGTCCAATATTTCTCTCCTTCTCTCACTTCATTAGACCTAAAATCTGACCTTGGCTTTAATTTTCAGTGGCCTTTTTCCAGCACATTAACCTTTATGTTAACCTTTACAAAAGTAAAGTAGTTTTTTGTAAGTACGTATTGCAATACATTACATTTATGCACTTTTTGTCCACATTGTGTTACAGTGTTTTAAGTAGATAATGTATGAGAGATTTTCAATAACTACTTGAGCATTATTGTATACTTACAAAACTTCATAACTTCATCCCTTCATAACTGTAAACTTAAATAACTTCATAAGTTAATACACTGGTTAATGCACTGCAGTAAGGCAATTGTAAAGCAAAGTGTTACCTCCACTTTGCTTTACAACCTCCAGCAGCATGAACATAATGTTCCATTGAGTACAGATAATTAAACATCAGATAAGAAATGTTTATCAGTTTGACTGTACACTGTGAACCCCATCAGATGTGTGTGTGTGTGTGTGTGCGCGCGCGCACACACACACACACACACACACACACACACACACACACACACACACACACACACACACACACACACACACACACACACAGTAAAATCCCCAAAAGTACTCATTTTTACCATATATAAATTTTTTTTCTTTTTGAAGAGGACAAACCACTGTTGCATTGCAGAACATACTGTACTGTTTGCTGTATCTAGTAACCACAGTACTGCTCCTGCTGCACCATGCTCTCAAAACCACAACTCTCTTTATCACTTTCCATTACGTAGCTGGAACCTGCAGAGGTTAGAGGTCATGCTCCACAAGAAATCTTACTATCACTCGAAATTAACAGGTCCTGCATGGGCTAAACGCTGTTATTGACTTTTTCCGACATAGATTTTTTTCCCTCAGTTCATCTCGTTGCGCAGTATGTCCAATGCATTGTGACCAAGTAAACACAGTGAGCTCTGTTTTCTGTTCAGGTTTGACATAATCAAATTGTTACCTGATGATGTTGAGGTTGACTCCTGCAATGGATTACCAAGGAGACTTGCACTGCAGTGCTGGCAGTCTTTAACTCTCTCTGCTCGGGCTTTATACGCCTCAGGGTATCTGTGGCAAAGAGATTTTCTGAGGCAAGTGTTGTGACAAAGGGACAAATTATACCGAAAACAACAATGTAGGAGCTGCTTTTACTCAGCTTGCAAAGAGGTGCATCAGTGAAGAAATGCAGAGAGAGGAGAAGTTGTGTTTTTTTGTGTTTTAGGGTTAGTGTTAGGTTTAGTATCAGATGCAGCATACTCAAGTCAGTTTGCAGTCCATATCACGGCATCATAGATTACATCCTTAAACACCCTTTCCTTCCTCTCCATCCTCAGCCACAAGATGTTTATAGCATTCGCTCAGCGTAAAAGCTCATTTAACTTTCACATAATGTTGGAGAGGAAGGAACAGGATATTGAAGTGACACTGATGAATTAATATTTATTTTCCAAACTGACACATGAACTTTGTAAACCCTTTCATATGCGTTGCAGAGACCTGCCAGTCTAAACAGTGAAACAGGCTATATCAGTGGGTGGAAAACCTTGAAGTGTGCAAGGGAGGGGAGAAACTTAGGGGGCTCCCCTTTACATACTGTTAGTTATACTGCGTGGTAGACTGTACAATATTTGCCTAGACTTGAAAAAAGGAGGCATACGCATAATCATAACTACCATTACAGTGTTGTTGTAATTGTAAGCTACTCACATGAAGTCATTTAAGTCAACTTTAAAGGAGAGTGGGCCACTGTACAGTGGTACAAGTATTTTCTTAATGTTTTGTACAGTACAATTATGGTAAAAAGAGAATTCAACATAGAGGAACATGACCGTTACGCATGGGTGTCTAGTCACTGTCAATCTTGTCACTGTACTTGAATAATTCCCCAGACACTGAATCATTGTGATACTTCCAAAATTTAGAGTGCTAAAACTTTCATTTGGAATTTTTGGAAAATTAAATCTACAAGGTCTTTTGCCCTCTTGTACTGTGTTTAATTAAAAAAACTGTTTAAAAAAACAAAACAAAACAAAAAACCTAACAATGACGATGATGTGTAAAAGAGAGTCTTTGAATGTCTAGGACTGGCAGGGAAGGGTTAACAGGGGAAACTCTTCTCGCTGGAAAGCGCAGGAGGCTCAATCACGCACATCTACCCAATCACCAGTGAGTCAGGTACTGTGTAGCTGTCGCAAGGGAACAACTGAGCAAATTAGGGGATTCTGAATTACTTTGTGAAAGGAAAATAGGGAGACAATGATTTAAAGTAAAAACTGAAATTTCCAGAATGATGTCAGAGTGTTGATTTACCTTGATTCACTGGTTTCAGTGGTCCCAATGAATGCTTTATGGCTGGGATTTTTTCTTTTTAGCACGCCTTGCTTCACTATGTCCACCATCCCTGGAGATCCAGCGTAAAGGTTTTGCGTATAAGGGTGATGGACACCCGAGTAGCCCATTACAGAGCTGTGAACTTGGGAGGGAAAAGAGGAGGCTAGCAGGGGGAACATGTGAGGAGTAGAGAAGGGGAACGGGTATGCTACTGCTTGTGGAGAGGGTTGGAGGGGGTGAGCTGCGATTAAGGTTGAGTAGTTCTCTGCCATCCGCTTCAGGGCGTTCACAGGGTGCCACATGTTCTTAGGGAAAGCCCAAGGAGAAGAGAAAGAGGAATGGCTGGTGGCAGGCCGGGTAATAACACTGTCTCTGTTGTAGGGTGTTGCTGACATGGATGACATTCTCGGTTTCTTTCTTGGCGACGGCGGGCTGGTGGGGCCTTTGACAGGATCAGAGGGAAGAAGATTTTCTGTGACAAGGCTGTTGTCCACCTCCTCCGCTGGAGAGGAATTCCCTTGGAGCTTCACCTCTGTTACTGGACTTCCTCTGTGCTTCTGATCCATCCCATCTGTGGCCTCTATTGTTTCTTTTAGCTCTGTAATTTCTCTTGTTTCCTCCTCTTCTTTCGCTCTGTAGTCTAGGGTGTCCAGCTGCTTCCGACATTGGTCCTCCAGAGGCTGCATCTCCAACAGCTGTGCGGCCCTCAGCAGCAGGTGCAGGTCATCCACAGGCACCTCCAGGGTCTGGGTGTAGGTGAAGTCCAATACCTGCTGGAAGGTGTGGGGGGAGAAAAGCTCCAGAGTGCAGTGGACCGGGCTGTCTGCGTCTCCCTGGGCGAGCTGCTGTGCCAGTCTCCTGCTAGCACAGGCCAGCACTAGCCGATGGGCCCTGAAAGTCTCACTCTCTACTGAGATGATGGCGTCACAGAGTGAGCCTGAGCGACGTAGAGCGTCTGCATGCTGCAGGAAGTGGAAGTATTGGGTGTTGTTTATTCGGATCATTTCTGAGGTCTACAGCGAAGTTAACGAAGGCCTGGGGACAGGAGATCAAAAGAACAACAAAACATTCAGGACGGATCGCATCAGATTATGCTCCATGTATGGTATGATCTTGCAAAAACTGACAATGATAGAAATGCTGAATCGTAAATAGGAAAATCACTTGGTGGATTGGTTTTTGATTAACGGATAACGTGTCCCTCTGTGGGTCTTTTTTCCATCCTTGCCAGACAAAATGTTTTCAAGCAGCAACTGTGGTGAGAGTTGAGGGGGCAGGAGGTATGAAAGTGATTATATTATGTCAATGTAGGGTGAGTTGGTATCGTATCTCCAACTGTGATTTTTAATTTCCAACTAGATTACAAAATAGCTTTAGCAACACATTTTAAAGCAACTATAGATTTTTGTTTCAAGGCTATCCCCCCCCCCCCCACCATGCATTCCCCTACATTGTATAGCAGCTCATTCGCTCTGTTTTTGCAAGTCTTTAAATTCTGTAAAAATACCGTCATCAATCACAGCTGTCCCAGATATCTTGTCTGAATGTCTGGTTGATATGTGGAAATGTACTCAATTTTGTGAAAGCTTTGATATTCAGCACTCACGTACACACTCTAAAGCCACAAAGCCCTAACAGTATATGAAACCATGACTAATGACTGTACACACGAGTGGCGTAAACATGAGTGAAGTTTGTCTGATCGTCAACAACAATAAGACCGTAATTTGGTTAAGATAAACATCTGCAAACGCAACAGTGCACAGGGGGTGGAATACGTAGTGCTTTTCACTGACATATGTGGAAGTGACATCTGAAAATCAGATTGCAAGGATGAAAACAAAGAGAAACGGTTAGCTGTTGCTCTATGTTGAAACTACAGGATGCATGAGAAGCAGTCATCTTTGCACAGTTTGAAGTCTAATGAACCTTTACGATTGTACAGTGTGTGGTCGGCTGCGCAGCGGCGTTTACCTATTGATTGCAGTATACCATGAGCTATTACTAGAGTTGTTTCTTTTGCACAATTGCAACCCCATTCTGTCCTCTGATGGTGACTGGAAATGGAAAGTAGATGTGCGTAATGACATTTTGCCGTCATTGTTACTGGAATTGTGTGAAAAATGAATGCACTTTTGCATGATCGCTCTCTCTCTCTGTCTGTCTCAAAGTTTTTCAAGTTACTATTCATATTATAGAAAATCTTGCACTGAATTAGTAATAATTCAAGATCATATTTGAAAATATGTATTTTAATAATTCAAAGAATTCAGAAAAAAAAAAAATTGCATATAACTCAAATGTATTTGTCAGTTTATTGGACAGCCCATAAATTTATGTTATTGTCTTTTGAGCAATTCAATTCACATTATTTATGAACACCATGATGACAACATAAAAGTGAACCATGGCCCATAAATCCAAGGCTATGTATTATATGTAAATGGTACAGCAAGTATCTGTGAGAGTGAAAGCGATTGTACAATGGTTATCCTAGTTTATCATTACTGGAACAAGGTAACTCAGACAATTGAATTTATATTTGGAAACAGCTATTGGTCTTTAATTGCCACAAACAAATATTTGTTTATTGATAAAATATTAATAAAAAACTGAAATGAGAATTTTTATCCGAACAGATTTGGAATGACACGTTGACAGCAAATTTTCCCCATTGATAATCTCCACAAATTATTGTTTCGGGATGGAAATGATAACGGCGGAGTACGCTCTGTAGGCTTTTAGAAGAAAATATTAACTCAGTGAAGCCTAGATATCTGAAAAAATGTGAATGTGCTAGTTGTTATAGTACATGGAATGCATCACATAATGGGCCTGCTCAAGGTTTCTTCCATATTTTTTCCTATAAGGTTTTCTTTTAAGTTTTTCCTTGCCTTCACCGAGGGTCTATGGTTGGTGTTGCTGGGTAGATTATGCTAGGATAGATAGGTTAAGTCGGCAGCGGCCTGTTATATCTTCCAACATGCTATTTTGTTTGAAGATTGTTGTTATTTTCTTGAGCTTTTGCTTTGTTTCCTTGTGTTTTATTTGGTTTGTACACTGTATTCCACTGTTCGATTTAGGTAGGCTTGTTCTTTGTAAAGTCCTTTGAGGTGTGCTTTTGTGATAAAGGGCTATATTAATAAACCTGATTTGACATAACTGTGCATTTGTCAGAAATCCAGTTCAAGCACCTTATCAACCCTTAGAAACCCACTTTGAAAGCGGAACAACATACTGTACAGGTGTCATTGTGATTGATTGTGATTTAAAATATGTAAATTTTACATTGACTACAATTGATTGAACCTTTATTTATTCAGGTAGTCTCATTGAGATCATGATCTATTTTTCAAGAGAGACCAGACACAATCCAATCACACGTTACAGAGTCAGCCTTCAGTGAACATACCGTACTTAGATCATCAGAGACAATCACAAACATAATTAAATAAGTCAATTAAGAATTTTAAATCATCTAATGGGATAAGACGGTTTAGTTTCAAAGTCCTTTGTAATTTGTTTCATTTATAAGGCGCATAGTACTGGATAGCAGTCTTTCCGAATTCAGTATATGCACGCAGAATATCTAAGGTTAGCCAGTCCTGAGATCTGGTCCAGTAGTTAATGGTTTTAAAAGCAAGGAGAGATGAGATGTACTAGGGAAGTTTTAGGAGAAGAGCCTTATAGATGAAAATGATAGAATGTAATTCTCTTGTTATTGTTAACAGGGTCCTTCCTACTTTCTCATACAACTCACAGCGATGAGTGTGAAATGTGTCTCAGATAATAAAACGCAAGGCACAATGATAAACTGCATCAAGTTGTTTTAGGCTAGAATGGGCAGCATGTGAATACGGGATATCTCCATAATCAAATGACTAATGACAGTCAATTGTACAAGAGAGAAAAATATGCTTTATGTCGAAACATAGTTTCTGAACCAGCTTCACATGAGTTTTGAAAGACAAACTGCTGTCTAGCCAAATTCCCCGGTATTTATAAGACTGTGCAAGTTCAGTTTTGGTACCATTAAGCGTAGGTGATAGGTGTTAAGTGATAGCAGGAAGAGGAATAACGAAAAATAAGGAGAAAACACACCTTTTCAGCATTTAGAACATGTTTGAGACTGATGAAAGATGCCTGAAGGACATCAAAAGCAGATTGTAATCTAGTCATGGCTTGGGTATCTTATTACCGTTATCATTATCATTATTATTATTATTAATAGTATTAGTAGTAATAGTAGTAGTACAACTACTCCTAGTAGTAATTTTAGTATTAAGTATCAGTTGGGGGTTTGATAGGGCAATATGTTTCTTGGTGAATAAGTAATAAAGCAACTTAAATCAACAGCAATTTGTTTTATGAATCAGGGGGATTTTTGCACAAAATTTGAAACCTGTGGCATTTACTTCTGTTATTCTTTAATATGTTAACGATAATTTTTTGATCCCCATGGGGAAATTCTCTTTTCACTTGCTGTCCTTCCAGAGGGATTTCAGAAATTTTGCTGTCATTTGGATGACTATTAGAGAGCCAATATATACAGTCCAATTTCAACTGATTCTCACACTACTTGGAAGTATTGTGACTGTTTTCCAATTCACGTTGATGTGATGCTCCTGGGATGTATGAAGTCCTACATTCAAGTCTGCACTGAAGAAATGCATATAGTGCTCTCCTCAGGCTGCAGGGCTATAAATCATTATAATGATCTATTCTATTCTATTCTATTCTATTCTATGTTTCTACTTTAAATCAATAAACATTTTTTGACCAAAAAAACTGTCAGTTTGCACACATTGTCTCAACCCTTCATCCTTACAAATCCTCCTCATCCTCATCCTTCCTTTCACCTGGAACATGATCTGCCTTGTGAAATTATCAAACTTTCCGCTGTTATAACAAGTGTGACATGATTACCAGATCGCGCTTCAAGCTGGCTGCAGTCACAGCACTTATCTACATACTCTCAACTGCTTACTGAGGGGAAAACCTTGCAATGTCAGATTTACACATCCTCTGACAGCACATGAACTGACAGTGAGTCTTGCCACAGCTCACATTTAAAGGACTGGAGTCGCAAATGACAAGCCCGGTCTAAAAGCCACAAGAACACTAGCATCACAAGATCAATAGTGGAGAACTAGCTTGCCTCTACAGCAGGTGACAGAAAATACAAATACTTGTGGTTGACAATCTCAAAGGCTTAAGAAGCAGAGGTGCAAGCTGTGTGAATGAGACACTCACCGGTTGATTTGTGAATATCCTCCCTGGAGAGTGATGAGCTAACTTGCATCATGGTT
Source organism: Centroberyx affinis (assembly GCF_046629955.1). Lineage (NCBI taxonomy): Eukaryota > Metazoa > Chordata > Actinopteri > Beryciformes > Berycidae > Centroberyx > Centroberyx affinis. Next base: position 976,768 of record NW_027279060.1, on the reverse strand, counting down.
GTGAAGTGACATTTCTGTCTGGGTACTGTTTTAGGTAAGGGACAGGGTGGTTTCCTCTTCTGTCTTGTCAGTCCCTCCTCTTCAACTCATCTCTCCCTCATTGGCTCATTGGTTATGGTGCTGAAAGGCTAGTGTATAAAGATACAATGATGACCTTGGCGAATTTGTCATTTCTCCTGAGTTAAGTACTTCTTTTTAGATGATTTTTGATTTTTTTTTATTCTTCACTTCACAATAAATATATCAAGAAAATGAAATATCAAGGCATATGTATATTGATATATACTGATATTGCATGTTTAAAAATTAAATAGTGCCTTTTCTGAAACAAATACAGATTTTATTTGACCAAATTACCAAACTATGCATATGTGTGTGTGTCTGTGTGTGTGTGTGTGTGTGTGTGTGTGTGTGTGAGTGTGTGTGTGTGTGTGTGTGTGTGAGAGAGAGAGAGAGAGAGAGAGGTGGGGGGCCAGTGGTTAGAGGCATATTTATGTCCATATGCCCTACAGATGCAGCAAACCTGTAAATGATCCACACTACTTCCTCCCCTCCAGCCTTACTTGCTGGTCACTGCATAAATAGGCAGAGGTTCAGTGCTGAGACAAAACCACTTTAAACAAACTGCTCTGTGACAGGAAACGTAGCAGGCGAGAGGCCAGTGGGGCTGATATGTAGGGCTAGGCCTCAGATGAAACCTGCACACCTGAAATAGCAGTATCTGCATCACCACTTACACAAATGCTTAGGTCAATATGGCAGAATTTGATGGGTGACTACTAGTCCCCTGTTTATGAACTAAACCTTTGACCACACACACTTTAACATTGTCTAATACCTTTGTTTGCCTTTAATATTTAATTAATAATCAAGCAGTATATACTACTATACTACATTTTTTAAATTAGCTTTGATTTAGCATACAAGTGGAATAAGTTTTGTTTAAAAGAAATTTAAAAACTCTGCATTCAGTATTCATTTTTACAGTGTTGTTTATCAAACTGTAGATGCTTCCTGTTTCCAGATCATGCATAACTACGATTGTTTGGTTAAAGCAAAGATATGAGTCAATTTATGTAAAAGTTACCTGATTTTCAATGAAACATGAATGAACAGGACACACAAACTAAATTCCCATTGAGAAGAACCTGAACTAGTGCTAACTAACTAGTCTAACCTTACTCTATGAAGAGATTGAATCACTCCCAGTAATTATGCAAAGCTATATGGCTGGCCAAATGATAGTGAAAATAAATAGGTTTTAAGACTGAATTCAAAGACATTAATAGAATTTACCACTCTAATTGCAGCAGGGAATCCAAATTAAAGGAGTGCAGTAAGAAAAAGCTCTGCTGCCTGTGGTTTCCACCGCTGCCATTGTTAATTTAGGTCAGATTTTTATGATATTGAAAAGATCGTAAAATGCAGCTTTAACGTCATTGATATTTGACTCACATGAGAGAGTATGATAGAATGTAGGCTAATGCCAGTAGTTTGATACTAGGACACTGGGAAATCACTCAGTCCCTAAGGGAACAGGAAATTTAGGGGCATCCAGGATAAGCACACCTCTAACTTCACAAAGTTACAAACTTTACTTGAGAGTTGAGTGTCGTCAGCGTAGCAGTGAAAGGAAATGCCAAATTTACAGATGATTTCATAGAGAGGTAGCATGTAGATTGAGAATAGCGGGCCCAGAACAAAGCCTTGTGGTACACCAAAGTCCCCATTGGTGGTTGCAATAGGTATCACCAGGATTATCATTACAATTAAAATAAGTAATGCTCAGATAAGGCTGGCATGTAGGAGGATAGACAGCAATGCCACAGGCCAGATAAATAAAATATTAGCATGACTATAGTCACAAATCAAGGACCTCAAATGATGCAAAATTACTATGTTTGAGCTAACGTAGTTTGACGGAGAGTGTTTCACATAGACCCATCATGTCAAGACTATGCTCCTTAATCAGGTCATTCATCAGCATTGCTTTAGTTGAGAGTGATGGAATATTAATGAGGCCAATCTTCAGACACTCACTACTACCAGAGTTACTGGCTAGATTTCTAGCAGTATGTGTAGATCCAATTGCAGTCAAGTTACTATGATATTTATTCCATGTGATTGGCTTGAACATCACTGACTTGGTGAATATGGGAGCAGTTAACTTGATGGACCAATAGTTTCCAACAAACTAACAATCCTCTTCTTGAATGCTTGTTTGAATATCCCCAGATTTTGACACTTACATATATATGATCTAAATATTATATGATACAAAGTGTAACATTTTGTCCACATTTTGTCCAAGTAAACTGCACAATGTGACTGATTGGCCTCAGCAAACATATTCCTTATAGGAAGCACATGTTTCTGTTGGTGGGCTGTTGGTAAGGTGGTATGGCTATTCAAACCTTTTCATAGACTTGTGGAAACAAATTAATGAATAAATGGAATTAAAAGAGATAATCTACTAATTTGAATATCCGATGGTGCCAGTCATAACTTGGTTGGTACTGTAAATGTATTCAAATCATAATCCTTAGATCCATTGTTTAAAATCCAGGTCTTTCAGTTATAAACTTGGAGTTTTGGGCTACTTCACAGTTGAAGATTTCTCATGTGTGAAATATATAATGGAAAAATGACACAATAGAATGTTTCATTTTTCGTGTTTTTGTGCACAATGGGATACAGATATAAACTATATGAAATTTTTATTGTAACAAAAAAAAAAAAGCTTTTATGTTGCATTTATTAGAGCTCATACACAGACAAACCAAAGAGGTCTTTAAATTTAGTGTGTGGCTGAATTTAGATATCATTTAAAGATCATTTAAAGTACACATCTATTAGGAAATACTACTAGATGGACCCATTGTAAGCTACTCTGGTTAAGAGCATCAGCCAAATGCCTAAAATGTAAAATTTTAAATTAGATGCTTTCCTTTATGCTTGTGTCACCTATGTAGGCTTCTCATAGACATGTGTAGTGTTAACCACAAGCTGTTTCCTTGCCTTTCCTGTGATCGCAGTCTCAAGAAGGTGATAAATAAGGAGCAAACAATGACTTATATTTTTCCAGATGACCTTTAGCAGTCCATAAGTACCTATATGATGCATTCCTTTTCACCAACTGTCTTCAGTATATTACTTTACATGTGTTTGACAATGCTTGTACTAAGTTTATGTGAGTGTGTGTCTGTGAGTGTATAAGTGGTTGCGTGCGTGCGTGCATGCATGCTGACATGCGGGCCTACTATGCATATGCCTTTGTATGTGTCCATATTTACTTGAGTGTGAAGTGTTGACGTCTGCTCAAACCACTGGACAGTCTGATCTCATCTATTCCTCTGTGAGCAATTAGCATTATACCCACCACTTAAATGTCATCTTCTCTTATATGGGGAGGAGACAGCAGGAGCTGGTGCATAGGGCTTTACCGACCAGTAATATCTAGACTGTCTATTCCCCCACACCACACTCCCCAGCACCTGCTATCCCCTCACTGTCAGTTGAGCGATCACCATCAGAGACACCCTGCCTGCCCGGCATCAGCGCTGACTCACTGAGGTGTCTAACTGTGAGTGTGTGTAGGTGAGGTAAATGGGTTGCTTGCTTGAAGAGCTGCTGTCCTTACACATTCTGTGATAGTGGGTCTGTAGGCACCCACACATCTTATATGATGTCGATGATGTTAATCTGACATGTTTGATCCACCTGCCTTGACATACAAATTGGTTTTGAGCTTTGTACACTAGCGAGTTTCACATTGTTGTTTTTGTTGAATGAATCAAAGTGTTACCGAACTAAACAAAATGATCACTGAGAATGCAACTGAGGTGATAAAAGCCTGGTTGAATGTGAATCCTGTTACATTACCACAGCAGTGGTGTGTAAGCAGTGAACTTCAGAGGAACCACTACCAAGATGACTGATCTGCGCTGGAGGCATCAATGGCAAACTGTCACTGTACAGCCGCAGAGCCTTTTCACAGTAATCTCTGTAAGCAGGACTACCCGTCAATAGAGGACGGCTCACTGTTGTGGTTTGGAAGAAGTGAACCTGTGCAGGGCTGGGGGCTGGGGCTTGACAGAGACGGAGTTCTCTGTAATTTGTGGGTGAAGGAAGTGTGAAGCCTACATACACTAGTCAAGTAAATTAGAGCTTGGGAACTGTGTCACTGCCTCTTATCAATTGGTTTCAGCCAGGGTCTAATGCTTATTAATCCTACTACAATAAAAAGTTTAGCACTGACTGGATTTAATACAATCATTTACTTAAGCATGATAACATTGTATGAAATATAAAGAAAAACAATTTACTAAAAATGAGTGAATTTAAATTTAGTGTTTGAGGTTCATTGTGCTGATACTGCCACAGCTACATCATTATTTGTGATATCACATTATGCTCAAAGGCACTTAATCCTCAATTACAGACAATTTGTTATTATGGGTTGGAGGTTGTGATCATGGGAACTTCTAAGAATGTTGCCTAACTTGGCAGGTTGTACCTTTAGTATTTCCTTTAGTACTAGATGCAATTCTTATCTAAATTCAAAGTTTCAGCCGATGTAGCCTCAATACTTAACTCAATATGGGCATTAATCCCACATGATTTTTTAGGCATTTCATTAGGCAACCACTTTTAATGTTGACTTACATTCGGCACAGAAGTATGCCTTCTAGTGGTAACTTTAGGTTTCTATTTCCAAAGAAATCTAATTGAGGAAATTCAAAGAAATAAATAATTTTTCCTGTGTGGGTGAACCACAAGGTTTCCCCAACTCGGTTGTGGCTTTTACATCATAGGCTGAATAACATCAGTTTTCAATCTCCAGGGTGTCTTGCATAATTTTGTTTGGTTGCCTCCATGAACTGAATGATATACTTAGTTTGTGAAATATATATTTGTTTTTTTGTGAACTTGTGAACATGTGAACTTGTCAGTCTTCATAGAATGAGGAATAGCCCCATTTGGTGTGGAAGTGAAGAAGCACAGATCCAGTGTTTTATGGGTCATTTATTTTATTACACTATTAATTAGCTTGATCAGATTTTTAATTTCTCAGATTGCTTGCAAATACAGTTACACAACAGAGGACAATTTGCCAAATTAGAATATCTGTCTGATCTTTTCTCGAGCATGTCTTTGGTCAAGTCCTGAATGAAAATGAAGAACAGCTCTCTCGATGCTATGAACATCCCTAAAATCAATGCAATATAATTGAAACCAGACAGACAGTATCAATAGCTAACATTTAGTTACATGTCTTCCCTAAAGCAACCTGTACATGAATGGAATAATTTGGTTGTAGTTGTGCTTAGTGCCACACCTTGTCAATTAGGTATAGGCCGTACGCCTCTCTATATTTCACATTTCTGAACTTATTATAGGTGTCAATGTATTCTTATACAAGCTTCTAAAATTACATTACAGGTGAAAAGCATGACCCTTGATCCAACTGATTATTACATATAAATAAAAAATACATAATAATTACATCCAAAACACAGCATTGTAAAAGGCAATAATGCAGCAATTAAAATCTCAATAACATTGTTTATATTTCATTGGGAAATAAGGGGACAGACCAACAAAGAAGTCTAGAATTTGACAGAGGACATACGTACAAATGTGAGTTGAGTAACTACAGTATACACCATTCTAAGTCTGCTAAATGCTGGTAGGAAACCTTCAGTGGTTAGGGGAACATAGGCAAGCTTATTCTCATCTATGGTTTCAGTAGTATCATTACAAGATCAACTGACTTAAACTGTGAACATACAACATTTTCATTCACTAACGTAGCTGTACAAATTATACAAGGGCTATGTCTTCTCTTCACCAGTCATAACGCAACTGCACCCTGCGATTATTCTGGCTAACAAAAGCAACAGAGGATAAATTTTGAATTAGAACTCAGTCAAACTCCTTTTTGTTTGTTTCAAAGCAATTTTTACAAAGAGAAAAAAAAACAGTTTATGAGTGAAAGACATCTCTCTTCTGAATGGACAAATGCAATTATATGAAGCAAACTTCCACCAGTGAACAGCAAATAAACCATTAAGCGTTAACTGGTTTTGGTATGGACAATCTGTACTAGGCCTATAGTTAAAGATTGATGAATACAAAGCAACTTCCCACTATGTGACCTTCCTCAACCAAGATGGTTTGATAGTATTAGCAGGTGGCTGAAGGAAATCCACCTGACCCACTAAGCAGTTAACAATCAGACAGTAAAAAGGGACAATCCCTTTTTTACCTACATATACAGGGTACTACATTGTCTAGAATGAGTCATTCAGTGAAAAGCTATCTATGAGTAGAGTAACTTAATTCACTAGCAAGGACCACACCATCAACAAGATGCATTTAAATGATTTATTGAGGGGCGATGATGAGCGTAGTTTCGGTAGCCGGGAGGCTTCGTAGGGAACCCGCCGCAGCGCCCGGGCCACGACGGACCCCCTCAGGACCCTATAAGGGGGAGGAAGGAGAGGGAAAACAGGAAGAAAGAATAGGGCGGGGGGAGGGGCGCAGAATACGAGAGCGAAAGGGGAAGAGCGGGTTAGGATGGTATTTAAGGGATGCTGGAAGAGACGCGGTTGAGGTGTGGTCCTGCTCCTGAAACTCGCTAGGTAAGCTTCAAATGTAGCACCAATAGAGTACTAACATTCAATGTTGTTGAGTCTAAGATGTCAAATTGGCAGCATACTGAAGCAATAGATTTAAAGACATACAGTATGTTTTACTATAATCATGCCTGAGTGTGGTCTGTGTTTATGACTTGATACACACACGGACACTTCACATTACTATAGCTGTAGCCTCTCTTTGCACTCAGCACTCAACTGGTCTATATAACGCACCTATGCTTTAAATTCCACCGCTCGGATATACACATCCGCCAAATGTGAAAATAATCTGGCTACTACAGGGAGTGATGAGAGGGGCATCAGGCATGTGGTTTGTCTACTGGGTATGTTGAACTTGACTACTCCTGTGAGGTCTACAGGGGGAATGATGCACTACTGAAAAGAAGATGGAATCTCAACATCTACCTTAAATACATTCAGTCAGAAGATACTGTGTCGTTGTCTTGTGCTGGTTTTTACAACAGTCCGTTTTCAATCAGCCATGTTAGGAAAATGTTTCTCCTTCTCATAACAGCATGTACTATTTTTTTTTAATGTATTATTCCATTACATCAATGCAAATTAATCATAGAAATGTCTATCTAGTAGTATGTATTTCGTAAGTTATTTACACTGTCCACTTTGAACGGTGACATTTCCAACTTCTCAAAAGCAATAACAGGAACAACACAAATAAATACAGCAGCATCATACACCGAGTTGTCATGCTTTCATTAAAATAATGGACTTCTGATTATTTTGTTTTACAGTTCTTTAGGTAGCAATACAAGGAAAATAAACTCATTCACTGACTAAATTAGTTGAATGGTATATTTGGTACATTTTGCCGAATAATCTAAGAGCAGATCTTCAGAAGTCAAAAACATAATGAGCCCAATGTTTTTTATATCACCAGCACATTGTTCTGTATGGACTAGTGTGGTCTTTTTGGCCTTTTGCGTGTTTAATTAAAGTCGGCGAAACTAAAATACCTCACACACTCAAAGTAAACACATCCTTACTTAATGGTAATGTCTCAATATTCGAGTCATTGTCGAACTTTAGCTTATGGAGGTATGGTTAATGTGACATTTACCTTGGTAATAATTTACCTGCTATCATTGAGTGGGGTTTAAATTGAGAATTATACTATGATTCATCTAGGTTTTCATTCACACTCATCTACACAGAGACATATATCCGACTGTGGTACGATTTTAACAAATAGTATACTAATGAAAAATAAGTACTATAAAGCATTATGCACCGTTTAACATTGAGTCAATTTCTATTGAGGAGTAATGGGTCAATTCACGCCACTGAGATGGTATTCCTGTCTATGAGGTGAGTATAGACAAGTGAATGTCTCCAAGATTACGAAATGCTGTGGCACTGGTAATGGAAAGAGCAATCCTCTGACTCTAACCCAGAGGAGTAAAGGATTACAATAGGTGACGTGAGTTGGTATCATATCTCATTGTTCACACTCTGATAATGATGATAGGTCGTTGTTGGTCATTTACAATGGGTTTGGGATGTACCCCGTATTTGTTTAGTTACTTTATGGTCACAATACATCATAAATCCATCATAGGGAGTGTGGCTAGGACTCCACCTTAAGGAAGGGAGGGGAGGCGAGGGGAGGCGAGGGGGGGCGGGGGGGCAAAACAAGTGGTTGGGCATGACCTGTAGGCCACGCCCAGCACCTCAGTTCATTTGTTCAAAGAATTTGTAAGTGGGGTTTTCATAGCCGTGGTTTTGCATTTTGTTGAGCTGGCGTTCCTCTGGGGTCAGCATGGGGTCGACCTGCTGCGAGACACAGAGGGGCCGGGATTATTACACGCTAAACATAGACCACTTAATGAGTTAAAGATGCAGTGCAATGATTTCAACTCAATCAGGAAAAGTTTGATGTTGATTTCTGACACAATTAGCTTGTAGGACTGAGTGAGAGCCTAACCTTCCCTATGATTGTGCCATTCACTGCAGGCCAGTGTTTCTATCATTGAGGAACAAATATCCAGTGCCGGAACTTCAGCACCCAGCAACAAAGGAGGCGCAGAATTTGGCTAGTTTGGTAAGTAGCTGGCTGGCTATTGTCTGACAGAGTATGGTACACCTCATTAACTATGCATACTGTCGACCAATCGGAGCATTCATTAAAACCTATCAAACCTGTCTGATTCTGTTGACAGCCAGAGGGAGTTGCAAAGGGCGTTAGTCAAATTTCCACAGTGCTGACAGTTATAATAATTTGGGTAACTTTACATTCACAGGTCCTTTGTTAAATCATACTATGAAATTGAGAAATGCAAATCTCATTGCGCTGGACCTTTAATGGACAGCAAATACACCGTTCCAACCTGAGTACAAAATCATCCACAGCTTCTTGACTTAAGACTGCATTTGGGATAAATGAGGTAAAATGAATCCCCTGCTTGGGGTCGTACCTCTACGATGCCATGACTGATAGTGCCGTATGGCTTCCTGCGCACCAGCAGCAGGCTGATTACCATCACCATGGCAATCGCCACGGCCACCACCAGCAACCCCACCATGGCACCACGGTTGAACGTCTCCAAAGCATCAGGTTGCTGAAGGTCGATAGAAACAAATGTGCATTGATACTTTCAAAAAAGGAGGAAAAATTGATCATTTTCATTTCAATTCATGTTCATTTCATCAAGCAATACTTATCATTCAAAATAACTGAGATATTTATACAGGACTCTTACCAGTTCATCTCTCTGGATCTCAGGAGACTTGTAGACTACCTGCTTTAGCTCCACAGAGGTGTTGATCTGAGCACAAGATGGTGTGTGTGTAAAGAGAGAGGGGGAAATATTATGATAAAGAAACAAGACAACATAAAAAAGGTTTTTATTTCGATCTCTAAACATATATACAAGTAGGGGTGGGGTCTGTTTGAAATATCACTACCCATTTATATTGACCAATAATCATTTCATTACCTTTTCCTCATATTCATAAGTAGGACCTCTCTCAGATGTGGTATAATCATATTCATCTATTGCAGACACTTAGGACAGAGACAGAAAAGCAACAAAGTTTAGCTATAACCAACAGTAAGAAAGCAGACAAAAATGTTTTAGACTAATAATTTCAGAGAGCATCATATCACATGGCAAACTGTGCAATTCCGTGCTTTAATGGTATTGTATATCCAGCTCACCTTTCTTATTAGGCTGTGGCTCTTTGGAAAGAACAGAGAGAAGGAAGAAACATTAACTATAACAGCCTGTGAGAACCATTTTATGATTTTAAAAGTCACTTACACAATATGGATGGGCTTGAGGATGTAGGACGTGTGTGTGTGTGTGTGTGTGTGTGTGTGTGTGTGTGTGTGTGTGTGGATATGTACCAATGCGGGGAGGGTAGGGCCTATTCTGGAAGGCTCTCTCCTCCTCCTCTTCATCGTCTTTTTCCTCCTCACTCTCAGCCGGCAGAAGTTCCTCGGTAGTGCGGGTCTCAGAGAAGGAGGTGGTCATGAGCTCACTGATGTCTCCTCGTTCTGCCTTCACCAGCTCTTCTACAGGGAGGGGGGCACAGAAATAAAACCAGAGGTCACAAGGGCTGATGAGTGCCCTTAATGTGAGTCATATCTAAAAAACTTGAATTAAACTTAACTAACACAACTTTGACAACTGTTCAAATGATAGGCAACAGCAGTTTAGCATACGGATATCATTGTGCAGCTCCTCAGCCAAGGCAGGGACCTTATACAGCAATGCCAGACTCTGGTTCATCCTCTCCTCAATCACATGGAGATGAGTGTACACCTGCAAAATAAGACAACATCCATTCTGTTTAGGCGTATTACCAAGAGAGGACCAACAGAGCAAGAACAACGAGTTGGTGCACACACTCAGAAGAGTGAGAATTAGTTCCTTCTCCTGAGAAAAAAATGAAATTTTGGATAGATATTCTATTTATAGATTCATCTGTCTAAAACTGCTTTTCAAGTCAGCGAAGCCTGGCTTTGATCTTAGTGTAACGACAAGAAGATTGGTAGCTGCTTCACCTCTGTGAGTCCAGTATACAGTATATCTAGTATACATGCTAAAATGTGAGCATGCTACGTACTGTAAGTTTAGTGGTATGCTTGCGCTAGCTTAGAATCTCAAAAGCATTACAGTATGCGCACAGTGTTTGAGTAGTAACACCATAATGGACAAATAGTCCAGTAAACATAAAAGTCCCGCATTCAAAATTTTACTTAAGTAAAAGTATAGAAGTATTAGCAGTAAAATGTACTTAAGTATCAAAAGTAAAAATACTCATTCTGTAGAATGGTCCCTTTCAGAGTGTTAAATTATTGATGCATTAACCTGTAAGAAGTATTTTAATGTTATAGGTCTAAGTAGCGCTAGGTCTAACTAATCCATATACTGCTGTGTAGTTTAAACTCTAACTATGCATCATATTTTATGAGCTTATTGTAGATTTTGCATGCAAAACTTTATTCTGCAAAGTAACTAGTAACTAGTGTCAAATAAATGTAGTGGCGTAAAGAGTACAATATTTCCCTCTGAAATGTAGTGGAGTAAAAGTGTAAAGTCTCACAAAATGGAAATACTCAAGTAAAGTGCAAGTACATCAAAACTGTACCCTATTTGAGTAAATGTATTTTGTTACTTTCCACCTTTGTCTCTCTTACACACATTCACTCACACACACACACACACACACACACACACCTGGAATTTCATCTGCTCAGCCTTCTGGGGGTCCACAGCCTCAATATGCTGGTAATGTCGGAGTGTGTGTCTGCGGTCCTTCTGCTCTGCAGCCATGTATCGCTTCAGAGCCTGTAGCACACGCTCTGGCTGGAAGTGAAGGGAGGGAGAGTCAGGGAATACCAGAGAGCGAGAACTCATCTCCCTTGCACAGCAAAAGAATCTAAAGCAGATCTCCGATTGAGGTCAGGTTTAATGTTGTATTTCTGCATTCTTTTCTCTGTACTCCATAGCGACTTCACCTGTGGGGGCTCAGTCTGTACGGCGGTCAGGTAGCTCTCCAGGGCCAGGCGGCGGTTGTTGTTGAGTGTGGCCTCCACCCGGGCTAGATGAGTCTCCACCAGCCTCTGCCTTTCTCCTGCTACCTGCTCCTCCAGCGTCTGCAGCACAGACTGGAAGTGCTGGTGCAGGAGAGAGGAGAGAGGGAAAAGGGAAAACTGGAGATTATAGTCAAATGATGACTAATTATATCACTATTAAATGTACACATGAGTATTTTAAGTACTGTATCAAGGCCTGAAAGCAGATTTCCATGGCACATCTCAGCTTACCTCGTTGAGGGCCTGCCGCTCCGACTTTGGCAGATTCTTTGACTGGTTGTCTGCCTCTGCCCATTCCTTCATGATCTAAGGGATGGACACACAGTACGATACATGATCATAGTTTCACACTTTTTTGAGGCATATGTTGAATCTTTGGCTACACTACTCTGCAGACATCCTGAATGCAGGTAAACAATCTACATGCCACTGCGGTCTACTGTGCCCCTGTCAGTCTGAGAATTAGTTTGGGGAGTAAGAGGAATGGAACAGCAAATCTCATCCCAGATTATTGAATTGACTGTCTGAAACCTCCTGCCTGCCAACCAACAAAGTATTAGCCTGTTCTCAGCCCTGAGAAATTCACCTCATTGATGCGCTTCATTCTCCGCTCCTCCAGGTCTGTTTTGGCACGCAGGAAGTTGGCATGCTCACTGTCATCTCCTGGCATCTCAAAATAAACATCAACACCATCTGTGGGGCGAGGTGTAGTCACTAGAAGGGAGGGGTAGAAAGAGAGGTCATTACCATCACACAGGCTGCAAGAGCCAGGCAGCTATTATCCTCTTATTAAAAGCACAGCATTGGCCAAAGGTTTCTAAGTGGGCTGAGGAACAAGCAAGAGATTTTTTAGTTCTACTGTCGGACTTAATACTTTCAAGGAAAACAACCTACAGCATCACACACCCAAACCATATCCCAACCACTTTTAAGTATCAATCAATAAGTCCTTACATCACCTCAGACATAAAATTCCATGTAGACTAAGTAGGTTAATTGTTTTGTAATATTTTTTATTAACGCTACATGATTTACCATCCTTGATTTGGCTTATTCAAGTTGATGTGTAATGTGACCGACTACTCCATTTATAGCACTAACATGAACCCTACTGAGGCCTGGGGGTAGCTGCGGGTCTGTGATAAGCACCAGTACGCTCTGACACTCAGGTCTTGAGCGTGACTGTGGATAACAGGCTATTGATCCAGATGGCAGGCCAGTGGTCAGTGTTATTAAATTGGAGACCGAGCTGGAGATGAGTAGTGCAGCAAAGGCAGGCTAGGCACAGCTAGCTATATGTAACTCCTATATTGAGACACAGAAATGTATGTGCATGTCTGTGTAGATGCATGCATGTGGTGTGTGTGTGTGTGTGTGTGTGTGTGTGTGAGACACAGAGAGACAGCAAGAGAAAGACAGCTATGAACTCAATTGAATTGCAAAATTGAACTGAACTAGTTACTGAACTGCTTTTGAGTATACCATTGTTGATATGATTGATTGATATGCATTAGATTACTGTTTATTCATTATAAATTTTTAGTCAATGTTGCAGTCTCACCCCATTTGAAATACTGTACTGCTTTGGAAATATAGTTGTTTTTTTTTCTGTCATGCCAGTAAAGCATATTTGAATTTGAATTAGAGAGAGTGAGAGAGAGGGAGGAGAGAGAGGGGAGAGAGAGAGAGAGAGAGAGCATAATCCTCCTCTTCACAATACAGGGCGATGGAGTGAAAGAGAGTGCAGGAGATGCACTACACTTCATTCCCCAGAAAGGAAGAGTGAAAGAAAGGGGGAGTGATACTGTCAGCATTTACTCTGTCCCTTTACTGCACTGTTAGCCACCGTTAGAAAACAGGACACAGAGCTCACTGACTGAAGGTAAAGCTCTTTACAGACCAAACCTAAAGAGCAGGAGGGAGGGACACTCACAGCTGTCTCCCTTTGTTAGAGGTGGGGAGGTGCTGGGCTTGCGGCGCTGGCTTTTCTCATAGTAGAAGGAGTCCAGATAGTCAGAGGCCTGGTAGGGACCTGAGTCGATGGGGTATTCGTACTCCTCTGGTTCTTTCACGGCTCCTGCCTCCTCCCCCTCCTCCTCTTCCTCTTCCTCCTCCTCATCGACCTCTTCCTCCTCCTCTTCCTCCTCCTCCTCCTCCACCACCTCATCATCCTCCTCTTCCATATCTGCCTCGTCCACGTCTGCGTCAGGAGAGGGGCTCGGAGTGGGCGGCGTCACTTTGACACTGCGGAACGAGGGGGCATGAGGGTCAGTCGTTAATCTGATTGCCGTCGTCGTATTAAATGAACGACCCATCATGCTATGACATTTATATGTGCTGAGGCTAAATGTTTTAGTGCCTTACACAGAATTGAGTTTTCCGCTGGTCTGAGATGTGAGTGTCTGAGCAGGGACAGCTTCTCCTCCCTCTGCCTCCCCCTTGCCGCTGGAACTCCCCCTTCCTGGGCAGCACACATACTCCACCCCCCGGAAACGGTCTCCACATCGCAAAAGCATCCCATAGCTATGAAGCTCGAGACTGTCTGCTGTACACGCCTGGAACAGACAAAAGGATATGAGGGGTGCGGATAGGATTTAACATATGATCAAACAACAAACTGAAGGCAGCACTCCTACCAAGGTGCAACCAAAAGCTAAGTTGAATAATGCCAGTGAAAAGGAAGCACTCTTGCTCACAATGTAACAATATATTTATTTAATCCACAAAGTTAAAAACATTGTTTTGGCCCACAGAGGCCTTCGTCAGCATGTAAAATGTGGTTGGACTAGACAGACTATATTCCTTAGTTAAGGTTAATTAGAGACAGCTGAGGTTGAAGAAGTCCTGTGGAGGTACTATGGGACCAAAATGAGAGCAAAAAATAGAAGGCATACCAAAAACATTTAAATATAATAAGGGTATAAAAAATAAGTCTCTAATGTTACACATAAGCTATATAAATCTCTAAATTAGGTACAAAAACTTGGGAGTAAATAAAGGAACACACACATAAGAATATTTTCGTATTTTAAACAATGACATGAAATGCATTCTATAACAAGACAAAACAATGAAAAATCCATAGGGCAGCCTCTCTCTGAACATAAGAAGTTGACTGGAGGTGATATGAAGCTGAGATACAGCTTGAACTCTGTCACCTCTCTGCTCTGTAATAAACACCTCAGGCAGGTGTACTGATGAATTATGATGTGATACACAATACACCACTGTGGAGACTTGTTGGGTCTAGTCTGCTACTGTTGGTAGGACTGGCTGTACAAGGGATGTTAAACATGCACTGAATAGTAAATTGTGTAGGCTAAGTGAATACTTAAGCATCTGCAAAATGCATGAGTGGAAATTTTTCACAGCTTACTAGCTTCAAATGGGCTAAAAACCTTTCATTTCCTTATTCACGAATATGCCGATATGTCTATGTGTTTAAAATTAAACTCTCCTTAGGAAAACATCTGCCATATAGCTGCCCCTCTCACCTCCTTAGCAATGTTGTGCCAGTACACATAGCTCTCACAGGCATCCATCTGCTCCTGATGGAGAAAACGGCATCGGTCAGGAACCAGCAGGGCCTCACTCACGTACTCCCCCTCTGCAGCATGGATGAGAGAAAGATGGGGGAGCATAAGAGATTTAACTAGACTTCACTGCTGCATTTGAAAACGGAACATCAAACATAAATGTGCTTTAATAAGGAATGAGAGAGGGAGAGAGAGAGAGAGAGAGAGAGAGAGAGAGAGAGAGAGAGAGAATATAAAGAGAAAACTAGTGGCGCATGAACTTTAGAATACATAAAATACATAAAACAGAAGTATGATAGTGTGCTGGTATTACTGAGCTGTGGATAGGGTGCATAGGTGAGACTGACACAAAATGTAAATGTGTACTGTGCAACCACTTTGAACAGACAAAATGCAGTGAACATACAATATTCATTACAGAAGCCATATATGTCTATCCACTTTTAAATCATTTTGGACCACTGTGTTTAATGCCAATAAGCCAATAAAGCTAATTCACTTTTTAAATGTCGGTGCACAACTCTTAATCAACTCTATCAAATCAAATCAAATTAAAGCTTAAGTTAAAATTGTAGTTAATTATACTGTGCAGGAGGATATTTGCAAGAATAAGTACAAATAGTGAGACAGGGGTCTTTCTGTCCTCCATGATGTGTTTTACATACTATTGAACTGTCAATGAGCAATTCCAAAAAAGGACAGAGGACAGATAATGAAATCAGAGGTTTACTTAACCCTAACCAAACCACAAAATATCAAGGATGCATCGGATGCTGATTTGGCTGACAAGAATGAATGGGAAGCCCCAAGATTCATTGCAAGAACAACGCATCATGTCCAAACTAGTTGCCATAAATAAACACAGCTACAGTCTAGAGTACAGTAGTCTATAGTCTATAATACAGTGATGGTTTAAACAGCTGGGGATGTGAACACCTGTGCGTCTTAATTGATGGTGTGTCCTCATGCACAGTATGTAAAGGATGTTTTCTCTGCGCTTGCGTTCTCTCCCAGGCAACTTGGGAAGAATGTTCTCCACAAGAACACAAGTATCGACCTGCGTATTGTTGGTATTGACAATTACCTAACCGCAAAGAGGTGTGTTGCTCTTACCTAGACAGCGATAGGGCAGGACGATGAAGGGGTGCGTCTGGCAGTGGCCCCAGCCTTTCTTACACCAGGCAGGGATAGTGACGGGTCTGAATGACTCCTCTACATGGGATATCTGAAGAGCTGGGTACATCTGGACATACGGACACATGCGCAGAATGGCAGAGACACAGAAACAGACAGATAGGTGGATGGACAGAACAGAGGGATAGAAGACGAGAGGTGCAGTGGATAGGGACAGATTGGTCAGAGAAGAATAAAAGTAGTAGGATCAGGGAGGAGGAAGAGGGAGAGCACAGTCAGTGGGGAGAAGACTAACAAGGGAAAGAGTCATGCAACATATTCTCTGGTTCACCTACTACTTATATACGGCAGTGTAAGGCTTTTGTCTGAAGCCATGGTGTGACATGGCAAACTGAAGTTATAATTTCATTGAACATTCTTGTCTTTCAATATTTCCAATTTCACATTTGACTACTTTCAATTAAAATCTAGGCCAATAATTTGGAGCACAAATTCATAATGAGGTTTAATGGTGTAAGAAATGTAGTTGGCTTAGAGTCTGAATGCGTGCTAAAATGCTTTCTTCACAAATGTCAAGGAAAAAGGGAGGGCTTTTGTGGAAAAGCAATCACAGATGCATAATGTGCCAGCTAATCGCATTACAGTCAATTCAGGCACGACTGCTGCTTTCTATAGCAGCTGTGCCTTGTTTTGCCTCCAGATGGCGCATGGTTGCACTTTACACTTGCACTAGGTCATAACAAATGTATTTTTGAAGCAGGAATGTGTAGACAGTGTGTGTGCCATTGCTTACTTTACAGTAGACTTTACAGAGTACACACATCAGGTAACAAGAGGAAGAGAGGTGGATGGTGGCACAAATGAAATATTGCAATATTCCAATAGACCACCATCACTCCACTATATATGGTCAAATATATAGATTTGATAGGACAGGTGTTGGACAAACCAAATTAGAGAAAAAAAGAACAGGAAATTGAATTTGCTGTTTTATTCTGATTGCTATGTCTTCTACAATGTCTTGCTGACTAGATGCTACATTCTCCCAGAACCAGCTCCTGATACAACTGAGTACTCAGCCATTATGGGTGATCCTGATTCGGATTATGCTGATGTTCGTAGCATTGATCTAGGCTGGTGTTCATTACAGTCGTTTAAGTTTATGTTATTTCCCTTGCAACGTTTGATGTGGTGCTTAGATCCCTACCTCCTGACAGTAGGACAGGATCTGGCTAGGCTCGGTGAAGCAGCCCTGGCGGCCCTGAGGGTCCGGCTCCCATTGGCCAGTCTCTGGGTTCATGTGCAGTAGCTGACGGCCGCAGAACATGGCAATCTGTGGCTCAGCCACCAGGGGGCCTGGCCCATTCACCTCGGCCATGGCCAGGGCCTTGAGAGGGAGAGAGGGAAAGAGGGGGAAAGAGAGCGAGAGAGGGAGGTTTAGATGTTTTCCTGAGAGAGGTGAAGAGGAGTCGATACAAACACAATGGCGGATATTATAGCGTTTGAGGCTGAACCAGGGAGACCAGACAATGGATCATTCCCAAATGCACTCCAGTACTATCCTCTATTAGACCAAGGGTGTAGGCAAGAGTGTTTGTGTGCTAGAGAGAGTGTGTGAAGGATCGAAACCGAGAGTGTGGAGGAAGGACGAGGAAGCTAATGCATAGACCAATCAAGCGCACACTGCATGCTTTAAGAGAATATTGGCAAACCTAAAAGTTCAGGAAAGATCCATACCAGACTCCTTGTTGCTGTAACCCTGAAGTGAGTGACAGCAAGAGCCAATAAAAAGCCTGACTTAT
Source organism: Centroberyx affinis (assembly GCF_046629955.1). Taxonomy (NCBI): domain Eukaryota; kingdom Metazoa; phylum Chordata; class Actinopteri; order Beryciformes; family Berycidae; genus Centroberyx; species Centroberyx affinis. Next base: position 958,578 of record NW_027279060.1, on the reverse strand, counting down.
CGACCGATGGCCTACGCCCCCTGTTTGTTGACAGCACTGAGAGCTGAGAGAAGAAGGAAAGGGTGGATGAAGAAGAAGGTGTATAGGCAAAGATATACAACAGTATGTAAAAGATTGCTCCCTTTGCCCCCCCTCGCCTTCTCTTCCAGCGGCCTTCTAGGATGTTGTTATTGATCGTGGGATATGTTGACTCTGCCTGGGGGAGGGCCCAGGGGAGCCCACATAGAGGAACAAACAGCAGCTGGGGCTGGGAGTCAGGTGTTAATACAAGCTCATTGACCGCTGGGCCACTTCACTACATTAACACAGCACAGAGAGAGCCCAGGGATGAAGAAGGGAGGGCAGTAAGGGAGGGTGGGGAGAGACTAGGTATAGAGGACAAAGCTCCATAAACAGCACAAACAAGGACATGATCTACCCTGACGTAAACAGACTAAACTGTATTTTCCGGAGGAAAAAATAGAAATCTTGACATCAGTGAGCCTCTAGCATTATTCCTCAAGAATCAAGGAGAAGTACAAAAGTATATCCTCTCTGGATGGATGACTCATCGCTAGTGCAAAAGTGAAATGGCCCTAGACTATCTAACAAAGACAAGCACACGGTCCTTATTTTTGTCTCATGCAGGTTGCATGACTTAATTGTAATGCAGAATAATGTGTGTTTCTTAGGGCACCATTTGACAGTAAGATTCACAGCAGAGAACAAGAGTTAATGTTTGCCATCCGACCCTGAAACTCTTCAAAATGGCAACCTGCAGCCCCCAAGCCTATGAATGGCTCATATCCTTTTATCTGTGCTGACAGACAGAGAGATAGACCAACTGACTGACAGATGAGACGAGCAATACTGAGCCAATTAGAAGGAAGATGCCCAAAGGGAAGAAGGAGAGGAGGAAAAATGCGGGCGAGTGACGCCTGATCAAAGGGAAGCCCTGCCTTGGCCGACCGCAGCTAAAGTGTTTGAAGTTCTAATTAAAATTCATACAGAAAAATAAATATATAAAAACCCATGAGTAAATATACAATAAATATAATAGGCCCAGAGCAGTCTATGCATTATAATTGGGCTTAAGATAGGAGGGGAATCTATGATAATGAGTGTGTGGATTAAAAATAAACCCTCAAATGTAGCTACAACCTTGACAAATGGATTTGCAGCCTCAGAATATTGTGGAATTCTCTGATTGGGTTCAAAGTTCACAGGCAACCCATGCTTTGACCTAAAATTTATTTATTCTAGTTTCACAGTGTGTGATGTTAGATTCTCCTGCAAAAACTGAATGACCGTGTTAGATATTGACTATGCTCAATTGGATCTTTTTATCGGTAAAGCAAAGAGTATGCGTGGTTGGTGGATAGGCAGAGGAAAACACTTGCTTAAGCTGCTGAAACAGTCAATCCAGTGTAGCTGCTGAGCTAATGGCTAAATAGATACATCTCTTTGACTCGGGGAAGGTCAGTGCCACAAAAAAATACTTCCGGATATTTGAGAAGATAACCTGGCAGCTCCCCCTGGTCCAGCCTCTTCCCCCTGCCTGCTCTCCACTACTGCACTTGCAGAAAATCAATGCTGCGCGACTGCAACTGTATCGCCACGCTCCCCCCAATCAATAGGAGTCCATCAGGAGCCTGAGGCCCTGACCTCCGGCATGGCGTGGCCGCACACCCAATCTCCACTCTGATCTGGGACCAGATTAGATCTGCCTCCAGTGATAACCACTAATAAGAAATACCGTTTTGAGAAGTACACTTCTATATGTCTGTGGCTTCTCCTCCTCCTATGTCCTGGCAGCAGAAAAACTCCTGTCTGTCTTTGACCCAGTTTGGAGAATAATCACTCCTTCCTCATTCGGCTGGTCACCACCAAAACCACCACCGACAACCATGACCACAGAAAAAACATCATGCCTGCCATCCCTTCATATTCATACCCAAAATAGTGAGATCAAAAATACTTTTAGGATGCCACTTGCATTTTGAGTAGGCTAATTGCTGGATAGAAATATATCTTTTTGTATTTTAAGACTTTATTTACAAAATTCTACATATCCATAAAAATCACTAATTTAAGTTCATCATCCAGTATATCCCAGATCTCGACGATCAGGTCTGTACATTTTGTGGAACTCATTTTTGAAAGAAAAAAAAAACTAATTTGTACAATCAGTTAATCCAATACTGAGGATCTTGAGTGACATCTGACATGACTGTGCTTTAACCTGGGAATGCCAATAGTAAATGATAACGGACAGTATAGCCTTTAAAATTAGGCTACATGTTAATGCTACAATACATATATGTACATTTATATAAATTGCATCATATTTATTATTGTTATTACCAAGTACTAGATCACATATTATTGATATTTCTGTAAACTCAACTGTAAAATAAAAGCCTCAGCCAGTCCAATTGTGTGTTTCTATAGTTGTTCAGTTAAAGCAAGGTAATTTCTCCTCATTAATTGGTTTAATCATTTTGAGGGCAGGACAGAACTATTTATACAGATTTATTGGTCAGGGTGTGTGTTGTTGCCTTCGTTCACATGTCATAGGGCAGTGTATGGGATGTGCCAAGATGCTAAATTTTCAGTGATAAATCAATCAGTCAACCAAGTGTAGCATCTACCTAATAATGGCAGTCAAGTGGAAAACAAGCTCTGGCTAAAGGTTGTAGATGAGAGAGGACAGGGCAGGAAAAGTGACTTGGTAATGTTTACAGAAATACATGAGTAAAATGTACTATTCCCACAGTGCTTTGGGTTCTTACAACACAGACACATTGTCAAATTAAATGGCTACAGACTACCAGCTACAGACAGTGGTCCTTTGTTGCAAAGCATTAAGCTTTCATTCACAGCTAAAAATACCTTTTTGCTATAGTTCATGTTGTGAATCACATGCTTGTGCCTCAATTAAGATGTTTTGGCCAAGTTTTATACCACAAAATTATAGCTGTAATTGCCTGTCCTTTGGACTGACAAATACCCAGTCCGAGATTTTCTATGTCTTAGTGGTTTGCTTTTATTGTATTTGAAGCCAATTAGACTTTGTGTTAGGACTGTTCTGGTGTGACCACAGCAGTGTAAGTCTCTCCAAACACTCCCAGTCTCCATCAGAGGCTGGCTGAGAAATCCCTGATCCAGTTGGCTTCACAATAATGCTTCACAATCTGTCAACAATTATGCTTCTTCTCCAGGAGAGGATAGGCTGCAGAGCCACTCTCCTTTCCCCCGTGGACTGCCTTAATTGGACAGTTAAAACTCGATGTCTCAGTGAGAAGAACTGTGGTGTGCTGAAGTGTGCGTGTGTGTATCTGTGTTGCTGTGTGTGGGGCGGTTGGGGGGTGTTAGGTAGTGCTGCCCCACCCCCAGCTTGATCTTGAGTCCCACATATCATGGCCTAGTGCTGAGGAGGCTGAACAGGCAGACAGCCCAGAACCCTGACAGCTCCCCACTGCAGAGAACGCTGCATCATTAATAACGGCGGGGTGACATAAACCCGGAGACATCGATTGGCTTTCTGCCTTTTCGCCTGGTTCCTTCCCTCTGCTAGCTCCCTTGATATTCTATTTTTCTCTACTTCTCAACATCTACTGTATACTGAGCTGCTGCTCAACTCAGTAATCACCTGTGTGCCGCCATGGTCTCCGTAGCAGATAGCATCACAGGGAAACAGTGAGTGCTCTCACACAGTGGAGAGCACAGAGCATACTGGAACAGAAGCTGTGGGGCAACTGGTGCAGATGTGATAATAGCTACTCATCATTTTCACAGATCTCCCTCTGGTAGAGGACATTATGCTGCAGTGTGGAGGATATACTGTATAGTGATGACCCCAATGTCAGTGTGAGGGAGAATAAGAGACTCCAACAACTAGAATCTTGCAGTGTGAATACGCCTGCCAGTCAGAGCTGAGCTTGAGCCAGGGCAGTACATTTACATATTCCTCCAACATCATCCACCCTGTCCTAATTAAATTTTCAGCACCTGTTCCACCCTTATGTTGCAGGATGACTTCATCCCGTGTAATGATGCAATCTCCTGGCCCTGCCAGGCAAGCCAGAGCAGAGCAGTGGAGGGGAGGGGAGGAGCCCGCTCATCATTTGTCACCTTTTACAAGCTGCTGCCAGACCATACATCGGATAGTCGTGCCTAAATGTATCAGAGGTTTACAGTAGACAGCAAGTCCTCTGGTGCTGCTGTGCTGGGAACAGTTATGTAGCCAGTTATGTAGCTATAGCTGTAGCTATATAGCTAAAAGATAAACATAGACTCTCCAGTCAGAGATGGATGCCAGTGAGTGTTCTTGACACCTGATGATGAATTGGAGACATCAGACCCCTGAGGGGTTAATCCCAACCTAGCAGCAGGGATCTGGGAGATCCCAGCTCACCAAATTACATCACCATGATGTACATTGTAATAAGACAACCAAAGACACATCATAGAGATGCAACAACTTGTGAAATTCCAGGATCCATTCATCAATAAAGGTTTTATTTTGAAAACTGTGCCATATTTCTTTCATTATAGCTGGCTTGACACTAGTACAGTTAGTTCAGTTAACCAAGAATCTACCCCTGCCTTGCAGGCTCACCACAATACTAATAATAATCACAATAATAAACTAAACATGCAGCTATACATTTTTAACTGGGAGATTAAAATTATCTTGATTTGTATCTTCATTTACAGTAGGTTAGTAAATCAGGAATATAGCAGGAAATTGATACTATTATACAAAGATGTTGTTCATTTGGTTTGTTCATTATTTGTAGCTAGCCTGAACACCTAGCCTTATTTGATGGCCAACTGGCAACCTTATGTATTTACTATCATAGCCCTATACAACATGTTGAATGTAACTTGCTGAAGTCTGAAATGGGGAATGGAGATAATAGTGATACAATGGAACACAGCCAGAACTTCATCAGTTGTTAAGTCATGAAATTAGTGCAAAAGTCCCAATAGGTTATTTTGTTAGTACAAAATGTGTTTACCTGTTTATTTACAACATCGTGGACTGGCCAACTGTATCACAAGAGAGGTGAACACACACCCCACTCACAAACCGGCCTCCCGCATGCATGTGCAACGAACATGTGCACACCCATGCACACACAGCACTCTAGCGCATGTGTAGGCTTCCACACACACACACACACACAAACATAGACACAGACAGACAGAAAGACACACACACACACACACACACACACACACACACACACACACACACACACACACACACACACACACACACACACACACACACACACACACACACACACACACACACACACACACACACACACACACACACACACACAGGCACACAGGCTGTGTTGTGCCTTCCTGTCCATGTCTTTGTGGCTTTCTGCAGCACAGATGGCTGAATAGTAGGTGGCTGCCTGCTAGGAGCCACTCCCTCACTCTTTCTCTACATTCCCTCTCTCATCTCTCTCTCCCTCCCCTCACGGCTGAGCTCCCCCCACCCCCCACCCCCGCTCATTTTCCCCAGCCACCCTATCCTTGCCATCCCTCCAGTCTCCGCTCTCCCTCCCTAACAGCTTTCACACAATGCCTGACACTCCTCTGTTGTTCCTCCCTCCCTAGGCTGGTGCTAAATGGTCAGATAGATTTGGGAGCATTCATCATGGTAATCATGTTTGTTAATTATTCATAGGCTCCATCAGGGCTCTTCCTGGTGTGGCATGTAGTTATTAAAGAGTAGCAACATCAGTCTGCCAGAGGCTCAGGGTGCAGAAGGGACAAAGGAGGATGGAGCAGGTTAGCTCTGCACATTGACACTCATCATTACACTTGCCTGACTAATCGTTAATTGAGGCCATTTAGTTGCTATTCTGAGGAGACTGGCAGAATGGAAAATATTAGACAATACTGTGTTTTATGTATTGTGCTATGGCAGACATCCTGTAAAGCACACACAGCTATAAAGCAACTGAGCGCTACTTCATTTTAATATTGAGCATCAACCATTACGATGGAGGCTTTTGGTTGTGAAGATGTGCTAACATCATGGCCTTCACTAAGTCTGGCTTCATCAATCCAGATTACTGCAGTCCAACCTCCAGCTGGGCACACTGGGAGCAGATGGCCCCATAATCACCATGAACCCCCAGGGGTCATCTAGGTCTGAAACAGCAGCCAAAACCCAGCTCCCGATATTTGATTTAATTTCAAGTATGGCTTAAAATACGGGACATGTCTGGCATCATAGCCAGAGAGAGTCCAGAGATTTCCGGGCTGGCAGTGCTAGCCAACTGATGGCTATGGTTATATAGGAGCATGTTTATTCAGAGCTGTACTCACTGAGGTCTGTTTATACAGCATCAGAGTTGCAGATCCATTCTCAAGGTCTAAGCTTATCTTCCCAAGTATCACTCTGCAGGCTGCTGCAGCTGGGGAATAGCAAAGAAGTCAAGACTGAATTATCTCTCTTCTCTAAAGGTCTTTGTCTCCTCCTGGAATCACAAGACCTTAGTTGGACGCCAGACTTCCCCGATGTATGGCACCATGAGGCTGGGCCGGAGGCTCCTTACCCACATGAATGGATGCTTCACCTTCCCAAGACTCCTACATTCACACATGGGAACACACAGATGGCTCACAACAAATACCAAGGATACAGATATCCTCCCTCCCTGTCTCTCTCTCTCTGTCTTTATCTCTTTCTGTCACACACACGTGTGTGTACACTCTCAGAAATAGGGGTACAGCAGGAGTCCATTTCTGTCCCCCAAGGTACAATCTACACTAATGTACCCCCTAGGGCTAATTATTGGACCTCAAGGTAACTATGTGTACCTTTTTGAGGACCAAAAAGGTACATATATGTTCCCAAGCAGTAAAAGGTACATATATGTACCGTTTCTTCTAAATGTTAAGGTACAATATCAGGAGACAGTGTGTGTTAGGCCAAAAACAAAAAAAGTTAGGTAAAATATTAATTTTACTCTTAGATTTGAAGGTTTTACTGTTTCCTTATTTATTTAAGGTAGATTTTAACTTGTAGGCTATGGTTGAGTAGCCTTGAAATAAAAGAAATAAAAGTAGATTTGTGGATATGAAAAATTGCTAATACAATTATCCAGTTAATGTTGTAATTATGATATAATATTGACTGTAAGTAAACGAAAAACAATACCCACACACACACACACACAAAATACAAAGTGCAAATAAGTACCCAGTGTCAAGGGTACAACAGCTGTACCTTAGAGGGTACTGCCCCAGTGACAAGCCATTGTACCCCTAAAGGTACAAAGATGTGCTTTATTTTCTGAGAGTGTACACACACACACACACACACAAACCTGGAATTTCATCTGCTCAGTCTTCTGGGGGTCCACACACCTTAATTATTTCCGATGTACAAGTTATATTGTTACCTGTTTCCTGTGTGCTTGTTCACACTAATAAAATAATTGAACAGAAAGGTAGGACACGTGTCACTGCTAAGACTCATCAAAAGATTTCCATTACTATAAGAACAACTTAGGAGACTCCCACAGATACTGAAGCGTGGTTTCATGCGTCATGCGAAAGCCTGCACTGAGCAGCATTTCGTACTCAGGCTAGTATGAAATTCTGTTGCATTGGGTATGTTGGTCATATACTCATGTCTGCCTCTCTGTTCCACCCACATGTCAACAAATGCCTCTTCTGAGTCATGGACCATCATCACGCCACGCTGTGTGCGTGTTCTGTCCTGTAGTGAAAAGACAAAAATACAAGGGATTTTGGCCGATTCGCAATCCTCTCAATGCCAAAAACTCCCACAGAAAACACCTCAACTGAGTAATGTAATAATGTTTCAGAAATTCAGCCTGCCGAACGTAGAGTCTGGAAGCAGTACATGCCTGTGTAAATGAGGTTCTTCAACACACAAACAAACTGAAATGGCTGGCCTTCTGGTGACGTTGATGAATTTCTCCTGTTGCATAACAGTGGTGAATCTCCTTGACAGTCAAGCATCACAACATGGAGATGCCATCATGTTAATGCCGAGCACTGTGAGCCTGCAGATGTGATTTCAAGCTGAAGAGCTACCTCAGGGGATTGAAGGAATCAAAGGCTTAGCTGAGATTTGAGCTCTGCAGATCCATCTGAAACACCCTAATGTCAACACAATTGCCACTGAATCAGGGATTTTCAGCAGTCAGATAGAGACTGACACAATGCAAACAAGCCCTCCAAATCAGTATTTATACAGTAAACACAATCAAGAGGCTGAGTCAGTATTAAACATTCAAAGGTTCAAAGTCTAATTTCCCAATTTCTATTAACAAACATTTCCAGGCATTAGTATGTTTTGTGCACTGTCACTAATCTGTGCTGCTAAAATTTACACAAACACAAAATTATTTCCTATCTTGTTGTTTGTTGTGCCACACGGTTCAGTGCCTCTTGCCTCTGATGAAAACATTCCAGGTAAGGCAGCATAACATAATGATAAAATATATAACAACACAGCAGATGATTATAATCCTGAGGGCACAACAGGACAGCAACGATGTTCCCATTATTCTGCATCTGAGCATTACGAATCAGTGGCCCCCATTTAACTGACTAACAGACAGGCATTGAGCTGGATCTGTTTACCAGTGTGAAATTGGTAATCCACCTCTGGAACCGGATCCTGAATTTAGCAGGTTATCGGAGATTAGGAAATTACATGAGTTTGGATTTGAGAAGGAAGGATGGAGATGATACCTTTTTGTTTTTGACAGTTATTATTCTAAAACAGGTGTCTGAATAGTGCCTATTTTGTGCAGGGGGAGATTGGAGGTCTTTAAGCAACATTATAATGCCCTTGAGCATGTTTTAAGTAGATTAAGGGAATTTCAATGCCTAAATGAGGGCATGTTTAGGTTAAATGACTGAAATAATTGATCCAGTTAAGGGCTGACAGCCTTTCTACGGTCTCCCTAACAAACAGCAGGCAGCCAGCATCAATATGATCTGACGCCTCTCTTATGTTTCTTGCCTCCCTCTTATCTCATGCTCTGGGCCTTTGCTGCCTCTCAAGCCCCTCACTCTGCCTTTGACTTTGCTGTCTTTGCAGCCGATCTGTACTGAAGCCGATCTGTTCTCCCTGGGTGTATTCTACTTTCTCTTAAAATGGATCTGCATGTCATGTTCTCTCCCACTCTACTTTTACCTCCTCATCACTTCATGTACTTCATGAGTATTGCACATCCTAGTGTGTACGTGTGTTCCTCAAAACAAGTGAAGAAATCTGCCAATAGGGTGAGATAACTTTCATGTTCAGTGTCAACTGCTTCGACAATTTGAAAAAAGTCACAATATCTTGAAATAAGGAGGATCAATTCACCAGTATCAAGATGTTACTTGATTCAAGTAAATTCTTGAAACATGTTGATTTGCAGCGGGAACAAGTGAAATCTCATCCTATTGGTAGATATTTTCACTTGTTTTAAGAAAAATAAAATTTGAGACTTAAGTACTTTCAGTACTAAATTGCTTGTCAAGATGGGTATATTTTGCAGTGTATCTTGAGTCCTTTGGGACTAGCTATATGCATTTGACGGCTGACCTCTGCCCGCACTCTGCACTTTAATAGCACAAATATGCAAATGGTCAACTATTAATCTGGCAGTCTGTCTTATCCTGTCTCTTTTTGTTAAATGCGTATTCTATGCCTTGTTTTTTCCTGATCATTTGTACCTTTAATTGCATCCTTTAAATTGCACCCTGTGGGATAAATAAAGTTGTACTGAATTGAATTGAATGTGCATATATCTAACAGTGGCAGAGCAATAAATCAGTGCTTGATCTCAGCCCAGCAGAGCCACAAACTTCCAGCACAAGTAGTTTAAGATGGAGTGATATCCTGCAGTATAGAGAGGGAGGAAGAGTAAAATAGAGAGGGAATAAGAGTAAAAACATGCATATATCTCTTTCCTACTGCCTCTCATTTATTCATATACAATTCTGATCACATCCCACCAGCCCCCCTGGCAGCCTGTCTAGCAGATGTATCATATGGAAATTAGGCTTTGAGGTTATGTATGTGTTGTTTGAGCCCCTTAAAGAGAGAGAGAGACAGAAAGAGAGACAGAGGCAGAGTGGTGGGGTGTGTGGGGTGTGTGGGGTGTGTGGGGGCACTTGAGAAGGAAAAGCAATAATTGAACCATTTATTACTGGCCAAGGCACCAGATCCAGACCAAGGAACCATTTACTCCAGGTACCAGATTAAATATAATAACATATATTTAACATACATCACCAGATTCAATATAATAGCATATATATAACGTCTAATTCTAGTTCTCACAACATGCCAAAGTCGGTTCATTGCTTTAACTCACTGGCATGTGGTATCTTCACAGTGGGAACATATTGGTCATGAACTCCCAGTGAGAGGTTAGAGGGGGCACTGTAGCTATTCGAAAAGCCCAGCATGGCCAGTTTGACCCCAGCCAACTGCAAAGATATTGGTGGGGGGACAACCTCTCCCCCTGGTCTCTCTCCAAATATGCTGCCCTGCGTAGCATCTTTGGCATACTGTTCCTGGTAATGAGGTGCTCTTTTAATGAACAGCAGGCTAAGCAGCTGATGCTGGGTCTGCTGGGGCCGGCTTCCTACCCATACAAGGCAAAGAAACAGAGGTTCTGCTAGAGGGCTACTTGATGAAACAGTGCCTCGCATCACGCCTGGTGACGCCGGCGCTCCCACGTTTTACATCAGCTTCCTCTCATCTGTCTCACCCGCTCCTCTCATACTCTTATGCATACATTTTTCAGCCCGCTCTCTCACTCTCTCTCTCCTTCCTCTACGTTCTCCCTCTCAGCAGCATCACTTGGCCGCTGAGGCTGGTTGCTGTGGTAACACCACCCACAGGAGCCGGCTACCTTCCCTGTTACCGTAGCAACTGGTTCCCTACAGAATTGCAAGCATGTCACTCAGTCTCTCTCTCACTCCCTGCTTGTGTCTCTCTCTCTCTCTTTCTCACATGAAAGCGTCTCCATATGTTTGGTTCAGCGATGGAGCCTCAGCAGGTCAATGATCACTGTCTTAATGGCTGGTTAGGTTTCTTTGTCACTGCCTGTTGGTTGTTTACAAGCCACTTAAATTACTTATGCAATGCTGGGTACTGCTGAGTTTTGCTAATTTTTTCCCCCACCAGTACAAATTTAGGATGAGGAAAAATTACTTTCCTTATAATAATAATAATTCCTTGGGAGAAAAAAAAGTGAAGTGAATATCTGTCACCAGATTTAAGAAATACTCTTTTTGCTCAGTTAGTATATAGTGAACTGTATTTGCATTCATTTAAATGTTTCAACTGTGTCCATTAATTGTGTCCATTTACTGTGATTTACTGTTTTTATTTTTTCATATTATTGTTATCTTATCTGCTGTAATAATAAAATATAGAAATTAGTGACAATGAAAATTGAACGAATAATAATTACTGTCATGAATAACAACAACAACGACAATAAAGGCTCTGGTGGCATTTGATCCTTGGTCAGCAAGGCTACACATGTGAGGCAGTGGTATTGATCCATAATTACCACAAAGCAATATTTGTTTATGTACAAAATATGTTTTTATAATGTACATTATTATGATTATTATTATGACACCATCAGTGACAGTGTACGGTTGTATTTACTTCCAATGATCCCATTCTTGTTCACTGGCTGCCACGGGCAAAGCTCCTCATGGTGAATCAGTAGCTGACTTAATGATGCGTCACATATCCCTTCTGTTCCCTCTGCTTCAGGGCTACACAGCCAGCATGTTATCACACAACTGTTTATCTTACCATTTCGTTTTAATCAACTTCGCCCACTGCCTTTCCTTGCAACCTCAAGACTCTGAATTTGTTCAGTACATAACCGCCCACACCTACTATTGCAAAGGAAATGGACAATTTTTCATATTAATAATCTCATTATCATAGAACTCTATACTTAAAGTATCAGTTTACTTAGAGTAAACTGAGTGGTGTAAGTGGCAAAGTGGTATATATGGCTGTTCCAAGCAATCAAATGGTTGGATTACAGAAATGTAATAAAGATGCTACATGTGAAATACTGAAAATCTACTGTAAAGTTGCTCTTGAACATGAAAAAGTGATTTATCAAACATTTGCCTGCTTAAGTCTCTGTACATCATATTTCAGCTCAACTGCACATTTATATGTAAGGACTGGGTGGGAGGCTGGCATTTTCCAGTAACAATAGATGGCACAGTTTGATAAATCCACTGAAAAAAAAAAAATTTGAGATAATGCCAGGCTGACATGGCCTGTCTTGTCTTGGCCCTCTGAGTGTTATTTTAGTCCGGGCCACTCTGGTGAGATAATGTGTGCTGGCTGTGCAGTCTGCCAGTCTGTGCTGCAGAATCACTCAGTAGATTAAATATTAGTATTATCTCATTTCCTCAGGCCATAAAGTCTCCGTAGACTGTCCAACCGAAGGGAAAATGGTTTAATCATTGAGACAATCTGTAAAAAGACCCCTCACCAGGGCCTGGAACCTCCAGTCCTGCTTTGTACTTTTATTACGTTCTTATTCCAAGCCACAGCTTGACTCATGTGAAATATCCAATTTGTCAGCCGAGCTTGGGTGAATATTGGCTCTTAACTGACACAGCTTGGCCTTGGTGAGTGTGATGACCCTCAGCTGAAAAAAGAATGAAATACTATTCTGTCGCTCCCTATCTCTGGCTGAATCTTTCTGTTGATGATTAAGCCACAGGAGCACCTGAGTCTTTTCATCATCTACAGCTGTTTACAACACCAACCCAGTTCTCTATAGTAGGCAGGCCACCTGTATATACTGTGTAAAAGATAGGCAGAGTCATCTCTGTGCAGCCTTAGGAGAATCTATGCTGCTGTTGCTGAATACTGACTGCAGAATAGGATGTGAACATTGAGTCAAATGCTGTGAGAACATTCTCTCTCAAGGGACGGTGGAGAGAGAATCCTGCAGTGTTTTGCTTTGAAATGTACCCTCTCCTAAAGTAAAATTCCACCCTAAAACACTTTAACACACAGAAAAAAACAGCTACTGGCGATGTTTTTGGTTTAAATATTTGAGAAAATATTTCTCACTAGCTTGTTTCCTGTGTTTCCCCTTTTTTTCTTCTTTCCTCTTCTTTTTCTTCTTTTCTCTTTTTCTTCTTTTTCCTCCTCCAGTAATCACAAATAAATTAATTAATGTGCTTTTACTTGTTTACTTTACAAGTTCGTGAAAGTGGAAAAACAAATATCCACCAAATATCCAATATCCAATATCAAGCTAGCTTTATTCTGATCACAACCCACAGCTGAACACAGCTACAAGTTCATGGCCATTCTCTGGGGGTTGTCGAAAGGCATTCTGGGAAACTCTGGGAAATTCTGTAGGAAATCACTAACTGAAGTAGACAAGGCAGGTTGAGGGAAAGTGGATACACCAAAAAAAGTAAATGACATCACTTCCTCACAAAATAACTCCTGGAATGCATTGGACATCACAGACTGATGATACATAACAGCATAAGAGCATCCAAGGGTGGACTTTTCCTTTAAGTGCATCAGCAAGACAGGGTGAGGATGGACAACCAGCAGATACAGATGGAGACAGACAGACGTCTGTAAATATTAAGTATGAAAGAAAAAACAGCAATAGTAGAAAAGGGTAGAAAGGATGATAAAATGGAGTGGGTTTGGAGCATGAATAATTCAAGAGCAATCAAAGTATACATGGGGAAAGGGAAAAGATGACACTGGCCACATAGGATCCACTGAAAAGAGCTGAGGCAGATGGGGGAGCAGTGTCTAGAAAAGAGGGGTGGGGGGGGAGGGGGGGAGGGGTAAGGAGTGCCTCTGCAGTGTGGCAGGGGAGAATGGAGGAGGCTGGGGCAGAGACAGAGGAGGGGGGGACAGGGTGGATGGATGAGAGGGCAGAAGCAGGGAGGAGATGGAGGGAGAGGCAGGCTTGGGGAATTTCTTTTGTGTTGCTCGAGTGGGGCTGGGGCTGGGGCTGGGGCTGGGGCTGGGGCTGGGGCTGGGCTGGGAGGGGAGGAACATCAAGACCAGGTAGCATGAAGAGAGCGCCGGCACCGGAGCGCTGGAGGGGCTGCGTGACAAGTGCTAAAGCCCAGCCGACAAGCGAGAGCCCAGACCTTTCCATGGCGTTCAATAATTGATGCACCTTCTGCAGCGTGCCATCTTTATAAAGCAGCGAGTGTGTGGTGAATGGGTCTGTGTGTGTGTTTCAACAGTGTCTGTGTACTTCTGAGTTATCTGTGAGTAGAGTGTGTGACTTAAGTGGGTGTATGTGAGTGTACACCTGCATGCTTGTCTTTGTTGTGCATTTGTACCCGTCAATGTCATTGTAGCTTTAATATGTTTGTGTGTGTGTGTGTGTGTGTGTGTGTGTGTGTGTGTGTGCGTGTGCCACAGGAAATGAGTCGGTAATCCTACTGAATGGATCAGCACTCCTAGTCTTAAGCAACTGTGTGTTTTCTAGCCGCCACTGTGGCTAGAAATGACGCAAATGATGGCAGAGAGAGAAGGAACTGACAAAAAATACATTCAACATTCATTTTCCCTTCCCCAATTTGGTCAGTTTCAGTGGAACCAACAACCCCACACCCTCTCAGGCCTTGCAGCTGGGGCCATTAAGGAAATGGGATGTTGCTCTTCTGCTTCAGTATGGCATGAGACTCATATGAATTAGGCTCGGTGCTGTGGCCACAGGGCTTTCCTGCCTGTGTCCCTCCTCCTCTCATCCCAAGGCCACCTGTGAGTACATGTACATGACAGAGATGGATCTCTCTGCCTTCCCAGCCACTCAGGCTAAGGAGCCATAGGGTTTGGCTCCTCCATTAACATGCGCTCCTCCCTGCAACCCCCGTAGCATTCTACATGCTCTACATCACTTACTCCCTTCTGCTCCTTCAACCTCTCGCTCTGTTTCTCAAAACATCTACTGTGCTGGGGCCGTCCCCTCTCTCCACCGCCCCTCAATCTCTTCCACTGCTCCCTCTCTCTCTCTCCCTGTTTTTCCTCCTGAACATGGAGGACAAGTGTTATCACCACACTGCAGATGTTTCACGGGGGCTCCTCTGAAACCTCCCACTGGCTGCAGCAGGACTAAACAGCTTGCTTCGCCCTGGCTTTAAACTTTCTGCAGAAATCCAGCCCATTAGGCTTACTGAGGCAGTCATGTGGGGTATGAAGACCTTGGGTTGCAGTGATATCTCTGCCCTGCCAGGCTCCTGAGAGGAGCAGGGGCTGGACGTGATCGGGATGGCTATGCCGGCATCTCGCTCCCTCTAGGTGACACTGGCCAAACTTGTGACATGTGCGAACACACACAGAACACAGACCAACACAACACAACCCACAGCATGCAGTCACAGCAGGGGTGAGCTTAGCCTTTGCGTATATAGCTGCAAGCAATTATAATAGATCTACCAATACTCAAGGCTTGCAATGCCTCCCCCCAACCTATATATCTTACATAGTGAGTGAATGGACTATGAAGGGAAAAGTAATCTGTAGGGATGGGACGATATGCTTATCTCACGATACGATTCCATATGCAAAATGGGGTGCGCAATTCAATACAATCACGATACAATGTCATAAATAAAAGTTCAGTAACAACAAGTATGACTGTGCAGAATTATGTTTATTTCTGAGCCACAAATATTTCTAGCAATTGCATCGGCTTGCTAGGATGTAAACAACAATTTAAAAAAGTCATTACAAAGCACAAATAATATAATTTTGAAATTGTGATGGGCAAGCCATCTCATTTGTGATTACTACAGCAGAATAAAATGGAGCTAATATGATGATTCATTTTTCTGCCCCGCGATATGTATTGTCACATTTTTGTATTGCAATACATTAGATTTCGATATATATATATCGTCCCATTCCTAGTAATCCATGAGAAATTAGAAGTAGCCTAAATCAGAGGATTTTAAAATGTTTTGCCCTGACGTGTGACCTACAAACAGCCTATCACATTCCATACAACCTGGGGAGTCAGAGAAATAAACTCAATTGCACTGGATCAGTTTATGCATGATAGGCTATAGAGATGATAAAAAGTGATGCGCCTCACAAGCAAACATTATTAAACTCCTGAAGGAATTACTCCCTTTCTAACTGAGACTCATAATTTGAAATATTTTCAAGAAAGCCAACAGACACGATTGAATCATCTTAACCAGGTAATGAGAGAAAAGAAAGAAAAGAAAGGGTGCTGCACAAATGTGGAAATAATGTCAACTTATTTTCTGCAGAAATCCCCTTGACACACACCAAAACACAAATGCGTACTCTCCTCATTTCCAACACCCCTCAGTTCCTCTAAACTCTCTAAATGACTAGCAGTGGCATCAGCAATGAAACCCCTGATAGCCCTCTGTACCACACAACACCAGGCACTGTTTCAACGTTGCAGGAATGGCCTGAAGGACGCATTAAATGCTCACAAGATGTCTTTCATTCAGTTGTCACCTCTGGTAATGGCTCCACTGCTGAGGCACATTTACAGCATTCCTTTCCAATGGTACAGTGTGTCAATGTGTGTAGCTCTCATTTCACAATGACTCTGCAGGATTTAATCCAGGTCCTGTGTATTTCACTTCAAAAGCTTGGAGAGGAAGCGAGATACAGAGAACGGGGGGAAAAACATGTGATACAATAAAATGGTACATTTTATGCCCAGTGGCACAAGCGTTTGGTAGAGAATAGCAAGCACACGGGAAACCATTAGTGGAACCCGATTATCTCTTGGCTCTAAAATTAATTAAGTGAGTGTAGGGCAGAGTGTGTGTGTGTGTGTGTGTGTGTGTGTGTGTGTGTGTGTGTGTGTGTGTGTGTGTGAGGGAGAGAGAGAGAAAGAGAAAGAGAAAGCGAGAGAGAGAAAGCTGCTTGTCCTTATCTTTTTTCTTTTTTTTTTTTACAAATCCCCCTTGTGCTACTGCATTCAAAGGCAGATGGGGGTGGGAGGTGCATGAGTCTGTGTGGTTGTGTTCCAGCACAAGGCCTTAAATTGCTGGGGGGGGGGGGGGGGGACAAGCACAGCGATTTAGCGACTCACTATTTCTCTTTAATCTTCAACCATCCTTTCTAAATGTGCCTTCTATCCCTCTCCTCTTTCCCTCTCTACATTAACTCGCTATTCTCTCCCTCTTTCCTCCCTCTGTGCTTTCCCTGATATTCTGAAGTGCATTCTCTGGAACCTGTAGATGGCTTCGTTTCTGGGTCTTCCACCACAGCCTTAGTGCTTCTGCAGCCTCTCTGGATTGGAGTGCTCAGGCTCAGGTTCGCACTGCAGTCATTTATCTTGATAAATACAGAGCTGGTTGACTAAAGCTGAGCATACAATTCTCTCTTGGCTGGCGAACTTGTTTGTTTGTGTATCTGCATTCTAACATCCCCTCTCTTTTCAGATATGGCCAAGCACATGCTAATTCATGGAAATACAGCTACACAACGCAACGCAATCATTGAACGACTGCTTTCTTTGAGTAAAAATGAGGTTTTGCCGTATTACCGTTTAGTTGATGAATGAAAATGTGTAATACCTGTGTGGTGCTTTAATATCTGTGATCTCAAAGAGAGAGTAGAATTCAAAGAGCTTCCACCTGATGGCTACCAACACACAAACCACCAAATGAACAGATTTCACTTAGACATCGATAAATCTTTACCTTCTTCTGCTCCCCATATTCACGCCTCCTAGTGTCAGACTACACTTTGCACTGCTATTGAAGAACAGGCCGCCCATCAAGGTGCCCATTTTGGTCATCTTTTCAAAGACGACCTTTCATGTAGGAGTCAGGATGTGCACTGCACTGTTTGTCAATTAGCTAAATGCTTTCAGTGCTGTGACAGGTAAGTGCCATCAAAGCTGAAGGGATGTAATCCATTACTGTACTTGACATATGTGACAGCCTGCTAACAGTGTGTCACTCCCATCATAACAGCACAGGATCTTGAAGGTATATTTCGGCTGAAGAATATATCTAATGGAGGTATGCCTTTTGAAGGATATGGGGCCTTTACTTGCATATACTAACACTTGGTTTGGAATACTGTCTGTAAATTAAATTTACAAATGTGATTATAGCCTACTCTGATTAGAAGTTAGCTCAAGGCACTGATACACAAATATTACATTATAAATGAGACATCAAAACAAAATTGCCCAATTCAAACCTCTGATGAATGAATGTCAACTAAATTAAGGGAAGCAGACAGTTTTATTAGGACTAATACCAGAGTGTAATCCAGCCAGCCAGCCCTCTCACAGTGTAATCTTCAGTGTAAACCTTCATGGGCAGGTCTCCTTGTGTGAAGCTAAACCCTGTTCCTCAGCATAGCAGTAATCCTGCTAAGGCTCTTACAGCAGTGAAATTATTACAGAATGAAAAGAGAGGTTTATGACTAATACAGACTCACTGTGGAAGATGGCTAATAAATAAACATCTCACAAATCCTCTTAGTAACTTGGGGGCACTTAGAACCAACAGCCATGATACTCAGGGTTTTCTATCTGTTCTATCTAACAGTTTTCAAGAGCGAATTCATTCACTCTTCATCTCCAGGGGGAAGTGTGCTTGACCTGAACCAAAGCTCCAGCTGAGACATCGTGACTCACCCCCCCCCCCCCCCCCCCACACACACACACACACACACACATACACACTCCTACTACGCCCACACATGCATGCCTCAACTTTTTCCAAGGAAGAAGATGGGTGACTCAAGAGTCATTGAGAAAAAAAAAAAGGTGGAGCTTATCAAACTGTGGGCCTGCTGTCAGCCCTGATGAGTGTGGAGGGGGGTGGGAGCGACTGTGATGTGCTGGTTGGCCCATTGATCTGTCGCTCTGCACAGGAGGCTTTCACTCTCTCTTATCTAGCCACTGATGGAGACTGATGCTAATAGAATGAGCCCCATATCGCTCATTAGTATACTTTGTATCACATTCACCCATGCACAATGATATGCCAAAGTCATCCTTTGTTGGACGCGCTTCACAAATGCCCAAGGACAACATTTATGTCCAAAATCTCCTTTGTCTTTCCTTTTGTCATGGGAACAGTCCAATTCCCATGCATTTGTGAGGCCAAAAAATGAATGATATTAGGATTTGGAAGAAGATAATCCTCCCAACATGCTTCACCTGCCATTGTGCCTTAAATTTCTAACTGAATGCAAGACTCTATAATATTCAATTGTGAATTTTGTGTTCTTTCCAGCAGGCTTTTATGAAGACCAAATGTAATATAGAACACTGATCGAATATGCATGACTACATCCTTGACTACATCCCTCTAAAGAGCTGCACCAGAGGACCCCTCCTAAAGGATGGATGCAAGCCGATTTCTCCATTTGGCAAGGCCAGGTCCCAGATGGGATGGGACTCTCTCCATCCTTCGATACAGGAAGGGGCAATAGAATCATTTTCATGTCAAATAAAAGGCCCAGTATCGGCTCAGACAGCCAAACACAAAGCCATACAACCATGGGGCCTATTGCATGTCCTTAGTGTGGACTTCCATTCATTTCTTATTACCGTATTTGCATTTCCAATCCGCCACTATCACTGCATTTTTGTCGACGTAATGTGCCATTACTCTTGTTGACATTCAATGTATCAGCAGACGGTGCTGGCGCATGCATTTACAAATTAAATCTGCCCTAGATAAGGGTGCGTGTCAGCAATAAGGAGATGGGAAAAACTGCGTCCATGGCATGCCTCATATCGATATGAACAAGATAAAGCATTCTGTCATTAAGTCATGTTGACATTCAGCAAAATTGCAATGCGCCATCATTAGACTACAGATTATTAAAATTGTCTTGCTCTTACCTCGACGTTTTCCCACGCGCAATAGGACAATACGGCCATCAATATAGGTATTGCGGTATGTCCCATTTTCACGCCTTCTTTCGTTTCTCTATATGACAAAACCTGTTATAATAATATAATTGATAACAACATACGCTATCTAGTTACATCAGCTAAAGTGATGGACACTGCACTCGTCGGCGCCTTCCTCCGATATCTCCTGCGTCTGCGTCCTGCAGCTACGCACTTTCTCCTGGGTTCTCCAATGGCAGCGTTGGCTTTTACATGGATGAAGTCTGACAGAACCAAGCCCTGTTTCAACGCCCCGTCTGCGGGGATTTATTATGGACTTTACTCAGGGCGTCCCCACGTGTGGCTTAGTGAAGAGAGACATCTGGTGGCAGTGGGTCGGAAATACCAGGCCAGGCCTGCCAGCTGATTTCATGCGTCAGCTTCAACAGTGGCCATGGTCCAGATGAATATTATTTTTAATGCAAAACATGAAATGCAACTAAAACGATACAGAGCGTGTCACGATTAATAGCCTACACAAAAATAAAAAAAGACCAGAAGGTTTACATGTAGCCTATATAGGCCTATATAGAGCGCAACAGAGTATAATTTTATAGGCAATACAATAAAAGCAGATAACATGGCTACATTAAAAACGGAAGGAACAGAATGCTTTGCTATTTATGCCAATAGCTAATATAATGTATATATATTTTTGGAACAATATGGTCTACATAAATGTAGATTATACAGACTGCTCAAAATGGGCTGTGTTTTGAAACTTATGCAACATGCAGTTAATTTCTACATGCTCATGTTACACTTTTCATTTCAGGTTGTGATGCCTGATATGAGATGCAGGTTATTCAGCGTGCTTGCCAGCAACATCTCCATTTGGTCAGCAGGGGGAACAACATGTTTTGAAAATGAAATAGCAGCCTGTTGTGCAGCCTACCTGATGCCAATCTCGGAACCCATCGTCTATCCGTTTGACGACAGATTAGACTCTGGGGGCGACGGCCAATATTTCGGGGTTTCCGGTGTAGCCAGCGGACATCCGGGCCAAGACCAAGGAGGTTCTAGTTTAATACATCCAGGTTCTATATTAGACTTCCTCTTCTGTGCGCCGGTCATTGTTTACAGTCCGATTAGCAACTTGAGACGCGACGAGTCGAACGTTTCTCCACACAATACACAAACATCGATACTTTTTGTAGGTGTTTAGGTCCAGACGAGATTTCAGCTAATCTCTATAAACAGATATCTGCATATGAGATGGGTTCCGAGATTGACCTGATGCAGGTGGCCGATATAAAAAAAAAACCCATCCTGAACACAACTCTACATATTAATGAGGGTACATGGCCAGCTATTGACTCTCAGATTGGCTGATCTTTCTCACAGCACTGAAACACGCTTCCTGTATGGAAAGCATGCTGACAGGTTGCACTACGGCTGCAGCAGGTAGGGGCGTGGTTTGTACAGTAGGTGTGGGAGGAAAAGGTCAGTTTCAGGTGTTGCAGCATTCTCAGGCCACGACGACACAGGAACAGACACTGTCACTTTGCCTGGGATTTGATTTCAACAAGTAGCCTAGCCTACCAATCCACCTTTTTCGTGTGTTTTTGAAAGTTTCATTCAGGATTGAGGATTGACCTGAGCTTGCTGCTCAGGCGGATAGAGTTCGATCCCGCGGAGTTCAAAGAGGACTAGACCAATTACCTGGGATCCAGTTGGACTCCAAGCATTTGAGGAAGATGAATTCCGCCAGATATGAATACAATGTAAGTTTAGTCACATTTCTCACTGCAGCGTTTTTCACTTTGTAAAGCTGTCACAATGTTAAGTTGATTTGATGATTGTTTCAGTGGAGTGTAGCTTCACCACACAGGCAGTTGCTTCAAGTTGGTTTAGGCCTAGATCGATCTCTCTCTCTCTCTCTCTCTCTCCTCTCTCTCTCTCTCTCTCTCTCTCTCTCTCTCCCCCCCTCTCTCCCTCTCTCTCTCTCTTGTGTGTGTACACATATAGCCTATCTATATTGTAACCGTGAAAACAACAACTTGTTTTTCGTGCCTTAGGCATATGACAGGGTTCCCACGGGTCTTGAAAATCCTTGAAAGTTTGTGGCTTTGAGAAAAAATCTAATCATTTTAAAGGTTAAATAAAAGGTTTTTGAAAATGACTGATGGCCTTGACAGTAGGCTACTCGATTCATAACACCCAAATTCAGTGTGTGGGAACCCTGTTATGAAAACTGGGACATCTAAAAGTTAATGTTGTTTAGATGTAGGCCTACATTGCGCTCACAAAGGAAATTATTTTTTCAATTAATAATGTAAAACCGTTTAATTATTAAATGTAAGTTTGAAATAGTTTTGTAATTAAATATAAATACATTTTGCGAAATGTTTACTTTTCATTTCAGAGCTAAATTCAATGTTATGCTTCGTTGATTTCATGTTTTCCTTTCATCATTCTTTACTAAACAGTTGACAATATATTTTTCAGTCATAGAAAATCGATGATGTGAAGCTTATCACTGGCAGGCAAAAGAGAATGTCTAATATTATTATGAAATGAATATAGAAATTAAGTTGTAAAAAGTCAAAGCAAGTCAAATCTTTGCTATTTTATGCCAACTTTTATTTTTCAAACAATATTTACTGGTGGGAACTATCTAGAAAACCTGCCCCAGTCCTAGTACTAATCACTAACTTGTCGACAATAACTTAAGTTTTTAAGACAGATCCTCGGCTCCCTCACCAGCTGAACTCTGGTCTCCCATGCAGGAAACCAACATCCACCTGTTGCCAAAGGGAGAGTCTTTCTTGGCAGAGGGAGTTAGGCTTATAAAGGCTTTAGACAGGTGCTATGTCAGTAGCAGTGGTAGTAATCATTGTACTATTACTTTATTGATCCTGCAGTGTGAAATTCCTTCATTACTGAAACACTAAGTGATACATTACACAGTGCAGAGCACAGACAGTGTCTTTGTCAATACAGAAGCTTCAAGCTTCACATTAATTTGACATCACAGATTAGGCTTTTGGTTCTCTGGTGCCTAAGCTTTGGATAGAGAAGTTCTTGGGCTATCTAAGGCCCTATGATGAACTTATTTATTTCAAATTAATTTTATTCCAGTTTAAAAACACAGTCTGTAGCTGTCATGGTGCCCATGCCATGTTGAAACACTGCAGCTTCACTACAGGCTTTATTTCTGTCGTCATTCATTCGATTGAAGACATTCAAACTTTTCACTCTTAAATTGATTGACTGCTTTGCATGATTTGGAGCCTGTAAAAGGTTTATTTATGCTGGCAATGTTTGTAAACACCAAAATACATAAATGAGATACCTAATAAACACACACCTGTGATCCCATAACAGTTAATTTAAAATATGAATGCACAAACTAAAAAAATCTGCCTTCATATTACTACTTTTGTTGCTTAGCAACCACTTTATTTAGCTACTGTTCAAGATCTATATTGCTTGGTCATTTTTTTGGTGGGTTTCATATTTGTCATATCTAACATCGCCTCTTAGCTGTTCTAAAATCACAGTAAATCATGGCTTCTCACTGCTTAACACTTAAGCAGACCTGTATTTTACATTATGACAAGATGTGAAAGCTACCAAAGGCTTATTTTTCGTATAAGTCAACTCTCCTAGAAATCTGTGTGAATAATGTTTGTATGGCCAAATAATTAAACTTTGATTGGGGCTTTAACCACTCTGGACGCCCATGTTAGCAGTACACAACCCCATGAAAAAACCAATACAGGACGAGGGCAGCAAATCGTGACAGGCGGCCAAAGGTGAATCCCTCTGGCAAAGGGATTTATTAATGGTTACAAGGCTTTGGGCAGGGCTGCTCAAAATCACCAGCTCTGTAAAACTTATATTTGGCAGCTTCATGAAAGCATAAATGACCCCTGGGGAAATAAACACTGCAGTGTACCTCATCAGAAATAAACACGTGACCAAACAATGGCAGAAGTCAGGCAAAAAGACAACAATTTTTCTATCTTGGTATAGTATCACTTTATCAAGGACTTAAAGATTTTCGAATATAGTTGCATGCTATCCATATATTGCAAGTGCCCTCTCCCAGCTCAGAGATGGGCTGCCCAAACCTCAAGGTATTTTGACGCCAAGGAATCACCAGGCTTGTTCTGACTTGATTCCCTTGCTTCTGTCAGCTCACAGAGGATAAGACATATAAAAAAAATCAAGAGCTGCACACAAGGGATTTTTAGACAAGACGGAAGGTAGGTTCTTAGACCATAGTGCCTTTTTCCTACATTATTAGCTTATTTCTGAGGAGGGATGAGATTTCCGATCCAGTTAGAAGTCCTCTCTTCTTCTGCGTAGGAAGTTGATGTAGGTGGCGACCTTAGACTCTTGCAAGCACAGTTCATGTTCTGGAATGCATTCACCTTTTGTCCAGCTTTGTGGTGCTGAAGCTAAGTAGTGCTTCATAGTCGTTTTAACTAGATCTTCTGGCATGTAGTGTATCTGGACAGACTACAAACCTAAAGGTGTTGTGAATGTCAAACTTACAGTATATGCATTGAATTAGGTTAGACATGTATGGCCATATGTATAACATATCTTGAGTAGTGATGATATGTCAAATCAGGATTTGTATGTCTGTCTTCTGAGAAATTAATTCGTTGCCGTACAGAAAGTAGCTCCAACTTTTCTGTCTCATCTCCACTGAATCTACCAAAGTGTATTGCCTCCACTTTGTGTTGGGGAAAACAGTTTGAATAGAAATATACCTATAGAAATTAGATTACTGTAACTTTTTTCCCTTTATCGACTGCAAATACTTTGATAAACTGTATCTGACATACATTGCTGCATGAAACAAGCTAGACATACTGTAACATAACAAAAACAGGGCATGTCTGTTGGGTTTTTTTCTTAGTGAGAGCAAAAGACTAGAGAGAAGATAAGGTGGAATAAAAGAAATGTTGGAAAAATAGGATTTCAACATACACCGACAAAAAAATGAACTACATAAAACTACTAAGATTTCAGTGTAATTAAACTGCCATGAAACCACTGCAACCTGTAGTAAAGTTTAAGAGTCATTCAACTAAAAGTACTGCCACACCTTGATTTGTTTGAAACTGCAAGCTGAGACAGATTCTCTTCGTAAATCACATTAGTGACATCAGTGAAACCGTTGCTAAATGATAATTTCACACAACATTTCTTCCTCCACTAATATTAGATTACTCACAGGCAATGAGATCAGTTGTAGATATTAGATCACATCTAGATATTATGATTAATGTAGTGGATTTGGGTCTCTGCATATGGAGTGACTCAATGGAGTGTAGTCAGTAAATAATTCTTCAGGCTCGGCCAAATTCTTTTTCTCATGTTTCTTTGTATTTTATTAGAGCTACCTTTTTTTCTCAGCTTGCACTTCAAGGGAAGTCATGTGGAAATTAAGCAGCAGAAGAAATTAATGTAATATTAAATTCACTGTTATTGTTATTGACTCCAGTGAACTATACATTCATATAAACATTTGCCAAAACTATAGACAAGACTGATCCCCAAACAATGTAAAACCTGTCAGAAATCAATATTTGGGGTTTTTCCATTTCTCAGTGCTTATTTTTGAGTTGAAACTAGGGTCAGTGTCTCCTCAGGCTATATCTATAACTATAACTATACAGGGACACTCACAGTGGCACAGTCAGCAGCTGAAAGGTCCAAGTGCACACAAGTTATCACTGTGACACTGACCGCTGCTGCAGTCATATCATATCTGATAACCATCATCTGATGACCAGCGTGAGCTGTGCATGTTTAGGAAAGTTTATTTCAGTTCAGCAGGAGTTATTAAGGAAATCAACTTCATAGTTCTATCAAATGTCTTTCAATTATTTTATTTATATTTTACAGACATAGGTACTAAAGTCATACAGACACAAAAGGACAGTCAACAAAACCAGTTACCAAACTACAAAAACAAGACAGAACAAACCCGAAACAGCAACAAAAATAAAAAGAGATAAATGATTAAGCAAATTATTAACATAAAACAAACAACCCACACAGGAGTAAGAAACCAGGTAGGCAGGCGTTGCCTAAGTTCGCCCTCAGAAATCAATCTTTCCCAGCATTAATATACCACAAAGCACCTCTTATATGATGTACAATAGGCCATTATGATATGAACTCGAGAGAACATTCTGGATCCAGAGACCAGAGTTCCTTTTTTTTTTCTTTCTTTCTTTCTTTCTTTCTTTCTTTCTTTCTTTCTTTCTTTCTTTCTTTCTTTCTTTCTTTCTTTCTTTCTTTCTTTCTTTCTATTTTGGACTAGGACTGGCCAGGCCGTGTTGCACTGACCTTTCCTCAGATATGATATCACAGGATCCCATATTGATAGAAAACCATGCAAATCTCCTTTTATAACATAAAGTCAATCTCTCAAAGGGAAAAAGATCAAATAGATTTGTAAACCACTGGGATATGGCTGTTTTTTCTTTCCCTATCCACACTTGTAATGTTGACAAACGAGCCCAGTACCACATAAGACTCAGAATTTTTTTTATAACAATGTAGGATTGGGGAAGGGGGAATAAGCCTAAAATAAGCCCCACAGACTGATAAATCATATCTGTAATATATTTCTCAACATCTTTACAAAACCTTTGTATCACTGGGCAAGACCAGATTAAATGAATATAAGAACCTCTTTGTTTTTGACATTTAAGGCATATTCCTGGACAACTGGGGTCGTATTACTCCTTATACTTGGGGTTGTGTGTAACCTTTGGATTTATAAGGATTTATACCAGGTAATGTTGGCAGCATTAAGAAAAGCAGATTTCCACATGTTATTATCAAGGTCAACTTTCAGGTTTTGTTTCCACAATAGTCTACATCTCTCAGTATTTATCTTGGAAATGGAAAATAGATTATTAATAGCTTACTTGTTTTCTTTTAATTGTACATACTTTAATGAGAACCTTCTCCAGACTAGTAAATCCCAAGCCTCCTTTGTAGTGAGGTACTGAGTTAATAAAATTCCTGATCTGAAGGGAACGAAAGAACTGTCCCTGCATACTTTGAAGTTGCTCAAACGATAGGAGGACTTCATCATGGAAGAGATCAATAATTTTTCCAAATACCTAATTTACTCCATATTTGAAACCCGTTATCTATACAAGACGGGGGGAAATCAGGATTATTTACTATCAGAGTGCCAAAGGAGTATTTTATTGATGCCTGAAAAGCTCTTATAATATGGCGCCAGGCTCTAAGAACATTGCCAACTATGGAGTATTCTTGCCTTACTTTCAGTGAGTCAGTATGATCCATTATAGGTTTAGTAAAATGTTGAGGATTATAAAAAGGGAATTTTTACTCTGAACTTCATGACATGAAATATTGCATGACTGAATTATACATTGTTACGGCCTGTTTATGTGTTGGCCTAAGGAAGATACAATTTTACACCAGTTTGATTTAAATTATGATTTGAGCAGGGATTCAATTGTTTTTTCAATTCTTTCTCATTCGCTCACTGTCTCTTGTATCTTCCTCTAATCATGCGGTGTGACTGAGGGCTGAAACTAAATAATCCAGATGACTAACATTGTTTGGGCCTCAGGCTTTGAGGCTCTGTGCTCTTCAGCAATGTGCACTGATGTTTGATTTATTCAACACTGCAACTTTTGGTCAACATAAAATAGATGCAATACATTTTGTATGTGTAAGGATGACTAAATGTTCTTAATGAGGACCAGAACTGAAGATATTAAGTAGTATGAGTTCTCAGCTTGTGAGTGAGCTGTTTCTCTGAACCACGCCTCACAGCGGAGTTAGCTAGTTCCCCACCTGTCAAACTGGTTTGATCACGTAGAGATACTCTGTGGCAACTGACTTCAGGAGTCCCACTTTACTCTTTATGTTTACCAGAGGTCTGTCTGCTCCACACCCGAGGCCTGTTTGCAGCCCAGAGTGTTTTCTAGTCAGACATTAACACTTTTTTTTTTGCCCCAGTATGTTGTGCTTTTTTCAGGGTTCAATGTTCAGAAACAAAGCTTTTAATCCTGCACTGCAACTTCCTGTTTTAATCGTAGCATAGCGCACTGAGCTGGTGTTTTAAAAAAAAATGCTATACATACTTAAAAAATGGGATAGTATTTCTTTCTGGGAGTGGAGAATGGGATATGATGAAAAGCATGTAATGGTTTTATTAGGCTGTGATCAGGGTGACTGATAGAGAAAGACCCTGGAGCGCTTACTGACCCCATCTCTAATGATTCCCCTCATTCTGGCCCATGATTGCTGTTAGAGATTCCAATTAGGAAGCATGTGTGGAAGCCAGCGCTGGGTAAGAATAGGCCTTAATTGCCATGAGTTATCATCTAGACTCATGTAATTGAGCCCCCATCTTAAGGGGCAGCACATCTGACAAATTGATTTAATACCAAAGTGATTCTCCATCCCTAATGGCACTGGGGCTGCTCCACTCATGGGCCACAGGCATTGAATTCATTGTGTGTTGATTACTAACTGGCCTGAAATCTTTCTCTCAGTCCACTCACTGGAGAACGCTCAACAACACACTCATACGTTCAGTACCTGCAGACACACACACGCACACACACGCACGACCCAGAGCTCCGTGCCATAATCTCTACCAACAGATATCCCCCAGTTCCCATGCTAGGCCTGAGTATGTGTACACTAATACACAATTTTAGGTCACTGAACGGGTTTTGCCAGTTTTGCCAACAATTAACAGCAGCTTGTTTGAACTTGTCACTGATTGAAGTCACTTGTAGGCCTGTCAAATGACAGTTTTTGCATATTGTATAAAATAGCTATTGATTTCCTTTCGTCATAAAGTTTGGTTATTTTAATGAGCACAAAAAAACCTACTTGTTTACTTCCCCCCAGCTCTACACATATGCAGTATGTGTACAAGTCATTCCACTAGTCAAAACCACCCCAACCTGAGTCAGTTTCTATTGGTATCCTCTCCATGGTAACGGATCAAGGATTTTTGCCTAATACATTTTTAACAAGTCTAGACATTGTCAAGTTTCTCAGTATGAAGGACACTGAAGCATTTACCAACTCTGCTATGTGGTTAATATATTTACAGGTTATGGCCAAAATGATGGAAGCAGCAGCTTAAAGATTTCCCAATACAATAGCTCTCAAATGTCTAATGATGGCTGTGGAAAATGCTCAGTTGGGATCTTATCTGGTTATAGAGAGGCCAATAGCATGTGTCTATCATCGTTATCTTGCTGTTCAAAGCAAACAGATTTTAGAGTGTATTCTGTAGATTAATATATCCAAATATACCCAGGCTCCTAACCAATTAGTCTGCAGTATTTTATTCAGCCTTCTTAACATTGCAGGTACTGGGGAGGAAAATTGGAATTGTTCAGTCAAAAAAACAGTTGTTGAAATAATTTAGAGATCTAGTTTAGGATTTGGGTAAAACTGGAGATTTGTGTTGGATATGTATTGGATATTCATATCTTAAGATGCAGGAGCACATCCCTTCCTGTTACTCAGAATGTAATCATAAATGTTTCAATCTCAGCATCAAGAACATGACGTGCTTGCTCTATGTTTGTTGACTCTCTCTTTCGCTCTCTCTTTCCTCAACAGGGCCGGGATGGGCAGCATGAGCGGGTCGACTTTTTAACCAATAAAGAGAAGATGCCATCAAAACGGAAGACTGGGATTGTGGTCGGGGTTCTTGTGGGGCTTCTAGTCCTGGCAGCTGTAGCAGCCTTCCTCATTTGGCTGTTTGTCTGTGAGTGCAGTTTAAAGTTTTAAATTCACCCGCTCTTCTATTGAAAACACATGTACGTCTGTTAGCTGTAGAGTGCTGGAATAGAGTAGTAAAGTGGGCATAGGGTTCTCTTATGTGGGTAATGAATTAAAAAAAGGCAATTTTGTGCATAAATCAAGGTTGTTCTTAATGGAATTTAATGAGAAATCCTGGTGCCTGCTCCTCCCTATGTCACATTGTCAACATCAACTGCTGGCAGGACAGGCACGTCATCAGAAGCTCTAAAGTGGATCATTTACTGCTTGCTTTGAAGGCACAGTTCTTTGATTTAAGAGTATAAGAGTAGCTTGTTTGGACTTTGTAATTTCCCATTAATGTTAGCCTATTTGACAGGCCTGAATTTCTCTGTTAATAATGCAGTAGAGAAAGTGTCACAGAGTCAATGGAACAGTCAAACACACATATAGGGTCTGATAAAAAGGCTTCTGAAGTCTTGATAAACAGCCTCCTGATTCTGCTGGCTGTGTGTTTTAATTGCTCTGAGAGCCAAGCTGTCACCCCACTATAAGATCACAGAGTAAGGCTTTAACATAGTGCTTCGAGAGCTGTTTCAAGACCCTCAGTCTCCCCTCTTTCTTCAGAGACAGTTAACTTATTGCCTCTTTGTTTATCAAATACTACTCTCCTCTGTCTCTCTTCTCCAAGTCAAAGATGCTGATTCAGAGAGCACCATCAGTATGCGGCAAGGCCCAGAAGTGCAGGTGTTCAGTGGGCATATGAAGCTGGTTGACATACCATATAACCAGAAGCTGGAGGACCCCACCAGCAAGGAGTTCCAGGTGCTGGCCGATGACCTGGAAGAAATTGTGAGTTTGACATCTAAATAAGTTCTGGTCTGGCCCATTTTGTTTCCTTTCACCGTTCACCATTTTGAGCTAAGTATTACACGCAGTTCCCTTCTCCCTCTAAGGATTAGTTGTGAATGTTGTTTGGCACAGTGGAAATGCTTTTTAAATAGGGCCCTCCCGGTGCACAGAAACTGCTGAAGGCACATTTGCGTGGGTGGAATAAAACGGTGTACATTCTCTCAGTCATTCCCCTCAACAGCATCTCCTATTATTGAAGGCAGTGGAAATGTTTGTAGCACCACTTAGGAGCATGTTGATGGCAGAAAAGTCTTGCTTAAACCCTATCAAGAGTACACTTTCTCAGTGAAAAGCTGTAGGAGTGAGAGTGTTAGGTGAGGATGAGAGTGGAGGTGGTCTGACTGGAATATTAGATGACTAGTCCGCTGAGGAAAAGGCTTTATACATGACGTGCACTCTCACACAATAACGGCTTTTAAAGAATAATTGCACTTGTACATTTGAAATGCCATCAATGATTAGTCCATTAATAAAATAATAAAGCTATCAAAACTTGTCTCATTCGGTTGCTGTTTACATAACGGCTAAGGCTTGAGGAATGTTGCTTCAGTTAAAGAATACTGGACTAAAGCTGTCACCTTAGAGATAAAGTCATCTTGCTTAACCATAGTTGTCCCACAGCTTTACCTTGACACAGCTCTTGGAAGTAATTCACTCCTGCCAGGCTGGCCTTAGCACCGCCTGTCTGTGGAGTCCTTGAAAAATCTCTAATTGTATTTCATCTCCTCCTCTATCTCCTAGATGAGCTAGGAAAATGGCAATGGGATCGCATTTCATGTTGCTGACTTCAACTTTAGAAATGGCCTTTTTGGGCCTATCTTGATATTTTATGTTGATGGATAATTGACCATTTTATCCTGTGAACAATTCTCCTCCTCCTCCTCCACCTCATCGCTCTTGCTGGTATTATCACTGACCATACAAATGAAACCTATTCATTTTCTGGACCTGGCTGACTCCCTCTTTTACTGTTACCTTGAGGGAGATACAGATAATACTCAGGTGCTCTGACTCTGTATTGAACCATTGGCGTACAGTCCTTGTACTATAGCCTCGGCAGTTTCTTTTTGTTTTCCTCAAAGAGCAGCCACTCTGAAATTAACTAAGCCTATGTATGCATGATATGTGATGGTGACCTGTAAATACAGGTCACCATCTATGAAGATTAGTTGCAGCATGTAACTATTAACAACCATGTTTGATACAGTCTGCTGCTCACTGCAGCTGAGGGCAAGTCAGATAATTGGGAATCTCATTGTCATGTCTGCTTTGCATGGTATGCCGTTTTTATGTTAACATGCTAATTTGCACTTTCAAGGCTTAAGGCAGACACACAGAAGTGATGGTGTACGTGATGAAGTGTCCTCTTACCGTACAGTAAATACACATTTATTCTACACAGTTGGAGAAAAACTACAAGAAAGATCAATTCCTCGCAAAATACTACAAGCAGTCTGTGGTCACCGCATTCAGGTATTTACTGCTGGGATCTTGAGATTATCTGATTTGTTGCACTGCTGTATAGTCAGCCGTAATGCTTGTAATATGTTAATTTTTAGTAGATTCAGTGTGAGTTGTATAATTTAGAAATTAATACTCAGTGTTCCACCAATTAAAAACTAAATGCTTGTTACTGGATGCTCTCTTTCTCCCTCTCTCTTCCTCCCTCCCTCCATCTCTCTCCCATCTCTCTCCCATCTCTCTGTATACTCCAGTGAGGGTGTCATAGCCTACCACTGGACCCAGTTTGATATTCCAGCCAGCGACCTGGAGATCCTGCCGGAGTTCTCTGAGGAGCGGGTCATGGAGATGCTGTGGAAAGGCATCAGGGAGCAGGGCAAGCAGAGCCGCCAGGATATCAGGATCAGCGAAGTGACTGCCTCACGTTAGTACCACCAGGACCTGCTGGGGTCAGACCAAGGGGCGGATAGAGGGAGACAATTGGGTCTTCGCTAGAACTGGCTGCAGATTATGGCATTTAGCATTATGGTGGTCAACAGAGATAGAGCATTGTGAATACAGATCTGAATAAGGTCATTGTCATCTCCTATCAGCATTGGTATTCTGTATGCCTTCTATTTGTATTATAGGAGCTTGGTCTGAGATGTGCTGATAAGATGATAACAAATAAGCCAGACCTCTCTGCTTGTGCTGCATCTGAGATTGCACATTTTATGCTATTTGGATCCTCTAATGATATTAGCTGGGCCCTGGCCTGGCTCAAGGCAGCCATTTTTCTTACTTCTGTCTTCTCAGCATTCACATTGCATTTGTCCACATCCTGGCCACCAGCCAAGAGCTGGCCCTGTGACTCAGTGGTTTTGGGCCTCTTTAAAATGATTTCTGTGGGTATGATTTGATGTTGCTGTCCCAGATAGTTAGACAGAGATGTATGGGTTGCTGCTGTAGGGCAAGGTGAGATGGAGCAGAAAGAGCTACACACCATCACCAGTTCCCTTAACAGCAGGGAAATGGAACAGAAAAAGTGCAACCCAAATATTTTAGGCCCATGCATCAAATTCTATCAGCCTCCCTAGTTTAGTGACACATTCTTACCTTCCCTCCTGTTTCCCTACCACTCTCTCTCCCTCTCTTTCTGTCTCCAGTCACAGACCCTCGGATGGCCAGGAACCCCAGAGCCAGTGAGTACAGTGTGTCCCATTTCAATCACTCGCAGCTGTAATTTTCCAGCTGGGTAGATGCTCACCCTCCTGCCAGTCTGTAACGAATGGCTGGCCTGCCCTATACTGTACATGTGCTGCTCTAGTCAGAGATTGAGAGTCCTGTAGCAGGCCAGGGCTAGACGGTCTGCATGCCCTACTCTTCTCTTTGACTCTGCCTTGGTGATTTATGTCCCTGGGATGATTAGACTACATTACGTAAGATTAGAAGACCTTTATTAGACCTTTATTATCTTAAAATTAGGAATTTGTATGTATTTGTATTTGTATGCCAGCTATACATCCATCCATCCATATATTTATACATACATCTATACTAGCATAACTTAAAGGACAGAAGAGCTGATGATTACATGTGTTCAACTTTATTCTAGCTGACAGCTAATATTGCATTCATTAAATTGCATGATGAAAGGTCATAGGATAGGTGATACAGAGGGAAAACAGAAAAGATACAATTCTTGATGTCAATATCTCTGACAGCAGTTATGATTAATCAGATTTTACTTTATTTACAGTTGTAAATCACAACCGGCAGCTGCTCAGAGTGACACATGATCTACCGTGCTGTATGGTACATGTCCATGCATATAATCTGACCAATATTGTTATCCCCAGAGGAGTGTTTCTTCCGTCTGGAGGCTGAAAAAACCTTGCAGACATTCCAGTCCCCAGGGTTCCCCGTCAAGTATCCCCCCAGGTCCCGCTGCCAGTGGCAAATCCGAGCCCCAGAGAAGAACGCCATCTCTGTCAGGTTCTCTCACTTCCACATCGAGGACGACTGCAGCAACGACTTTGTCTTCATCTACGACTCCCTGAGTTCGGATGAGTCACAGGCCATCACAGAGTAAGACACAGAGCCGGGGTTGTCCAAAGGGTTTCGGGGCACTCTTAGGAAAACAGGGAGGGCTGAGATCATGTTAACCATGGTTATATTGGTGCTATTTTTAAATACAATTTTGGTTAATTCAGGTTTTACCATAATATTATTTGCTAGAAGTAGACAGATTTTACATGCACTTATTTGTTTTTCCCCCCAGAGGAATTTTATTTAAAAGAAAACCAGCAAAAGCAAGCTCTTTTTTGCTCTCCCATCAAATTGTCATGCAAATCACATTCTCTTATTTTGCCTTAAACCTTGCTCTCTGGGTTTGTTTGATAGGGCTCAACCAACATATGTCTCATTTATTTAGCCTTGATGATCAGAGAGAGGGGAAATATGGTCCTACATGATTCCCAGAGGACAGCCACTAAGAATCACTTTGTATTTGACTGAAATGTTGCAGAGGGATTTAGGAGAAAAAGCTATTTTGATGTGGGTGGAAAACGTGTTCCACTTCATTCCTTTCATTGCATTTGTGATTACAACTTTTTTTTGGGCCTGGTGCCTTTAGCGCTGTATGTCCCATTTTATTGTTAACTTTTGAGACCTCAGTGAGATTGAGTTGGCTCAAAAGGACCTCTCTTTTCAAATTTATGAAGGGTGCCAACCTGCTGCTACACCACTGTGTGTAATTGCGCTTTGTCTATGGGGGGGTTTTGATTCTCAAACTACAGGCTTCTGAATGCAACATCAGTTGTAGCTGCAGGCAATTTCAAGCTCAGAAACCTTTGCCAAACAAATATGCGTTACCAGGCGATGCATAAAATTTTTATAATGCTATTGAGCGATCAGCTTTATCCAAGGTGACATGGGGTTTATGAGAGCCATAATATAATACTCTATAATGACATTATTCTACTGCAGGTAGATGTATTGCTGCTCTTGCAGCGTCATTCACACCTCCATGGCTCTGCCGCCAGCAGTGCTGGAACTTTTTGCTAATGTACCTAATGTTTGACTTTGAAATTCCATCGAAGCACTTTCTGTCAGTGGTACTGGCACATCTCTCTTTATTTCTCTCTATCTCTGTTTATCTATTGATTTCTTTTCACATGATTTTTTTTTCTTTCTAAGCTTTTTAAACTTGTTTGCTGCATCAATGTTTCAGTGCTTTTGACTAAGAAGAATTACAGCTGTATTTGAGCTCCCTCTGTGTTTCACATCCTTTAGTGTTTTATTGGAAGTGTAAAATTCCATTCAGTAATTGCAGCAGACTTTCATCTTAGGCTTCACAGTGTTATTTGCTATAACACACAAGTGAGCACACACACACACACACACACACGCACACGCACGTACACAGAGTTCCATAAAACACATCTTTCTGTTTCATCGCTCTATTTTTGATATGACCATTAATGCTCTTCTGACAGAAAGTGTGGTCAGCGGCCTCCCACCAACCCTCTGGAGGTCGTGTCGTCCAGCAACATCATGCTGATCAACTTGATCACAGACAGTGCCATCCAGAGGCCTGGCTTCAGGGCCGAGTATAAAGTCATCCCCGTATCTACAGGTAACTGAGTCGACATTCCCGGCACTCCCCATCATTCATTTGCCAACTGCATTCTGCACTACAGCAAATCACATAGACTTTTATGGCTGTATTTATGCCAAATCCCATTATAAATGATAAAATGTGCTATACTGGGATATAAATCTATTAAGTGTCATTCGTTTCAGCTAAAACTTGTGGAGGCGACCTCACTGATGCCAAAGGTGTGTTCAGTTCCCCGCATCATCCCAGCTTCTATCCCCCTGCCCTGGACTGCAAGTGGACCATCAAGGTTTGCAACACTGCTGCTCTTCCTGGTGCCCCTCCTCTACCTCAAAGCCACCCCCCACCCACCTCCTCCTTTACCATCCTTAGCCTGCCATGAGAGGAATGCTGAGGCAGCACTATAGAAGCCAAGCTGTTCAGTACCTCTTCTATCTTCATCTGTCAGACTGCTGTTGCTGCCGCAGCTATAGCTGGGCTGCAGTGTTTTGTGTGTTGGTTTTGTTTGCCGGTGTGTTGTATGTATGTGTATGTGTGTGTGTGTGTGTCTGTACACATGCATGTGTTTGTGTGCTGCTTGTGTTTTAGTGTGCATGTGTTTGTGTGTACACGTATATTTCTTTATGTTTGTGTGTATGTGCTTGCGTGTGTGTGTGTAGGTGGAAGAGTGACATGCATGTTAAATAAGGCCGTGAACTGATCATCTCCCCCTCTGTGCTGTAGGTTCCTGCTGGGAAGAAAGTGCGGGTGAAGTTCACCATGTTCCGTATGAAGGAGCCTGGGGTGGACATCCGTGTGTGTCACAAAGACTTTGTGGAAGTTATGGGCACCAAGTAAGATTTGACATATTTAAGTGACATTCATTGACGACTTTTCCCTTTAGTATATGTTAGGGCTGAACGATGTTGACAAAAAAATCTAAGCAATTGTGATTTAAACTGCTATTCATATCATCACAACTTTTTCTTGTCCTAATCTTTTTTTTTAAGAACTTTAAAATTGTAAAGTGAATTTGTTTAAAAAAAAAAATAGCTGTCAGTGTGCAGGATTGACTGAGTTTGAATATGATGGAAGGTTTTCACCAATACTGTACTTGACTCATGGAATCATTACCTGCAGCTCTAAAACACCTCTCTCTTAAACAATTAATTGCAGCCTCTGCGATTTGGAAATTGCAGAAGTTCATATTGCGATTTGTGTTTGTCTGCATGTCTGTGAGTCTGTGCATTAAACAGCGGTCTTGTGCCCCAGGTACTGTGGGGAGTTGTCCTCTTTGGCCCTGACCAGCCAGTCCAACGTCCTGGAGGTGAAATTCCACTCTGACGAGTCCTTCACCGACAAAGGCTTCAGGGCCGAGTACAACGCCTACGATCCCTCCAACCGTGAGTTCAGACCCTGTCTCGCGCCCCTATTTACCACACATGCGAGATGGGTGAACTGTTACGATGTGACAGTGACACTCGCAGGCTGCCATTACGGAGCGGGAGAGGGAGAATAGCTGTTTAGTCTGAGAGACTAAAGACGGTGGCAGACTGACAGTCAAATAGAGCTGTTCAGTGATAGAGGCTTAGAGACTGTGGCGATGACACTTCAGAGCTGGACTAATCACCAGAGAGCTTGTTTATTGGGTCCATTTTATTTGCCACTGTCAGTCAGGAGCACTTCACTTTCAATCCCCTCCACCCTTTATGTTGTCTCCCAGTTTGACCTAAATGGATTTATAATTGCTCTGATCAACAGGGACAACAAGTAAATGGCAAGATGACGGATGTGGTGAATATACACTGTCACTCCCTCCCGCTCATTCGGTCTCCATCTCTGTCTCCCCCGTCTTTGCTCCCTTCCCCTTTTGTCTTTTTGTGAGCAGCTTGTCCCAACCAGTTTGCCTGTGCCTCTGGGATCTGCATCGCCAAAGACCTGCACTGTGATGGCTGGAATGACTGCGGCGATATGAGCGATGAGATGAAGTGCAGTAAGTCCCCCCTGACCCGACCTCGCTGTCCTCTCTTTCTTCTTCTCCTTTCTTATCCTCCTGTCCAGCCATCAGCCCCTTCTCCCAATTCCCCCAGGCTCCAACCTGTACCCTCCCTTAGTTTTTCTTTGGCCTGCTGAAACACATGCAGTGACCCAGAGATCCTCTTCAGATCTCTAATATTTGTTTCTCCCTCAGCTGTATTTTTTACTAAACATGCCATTTTTCTGTTATCCCAGAGTGTGAGAAGGACCAGTTTGCGTGTGACAACGGCATGTGCAAGCCCAGGTACTGGGTGTGTGATCGAGTCAACGACTGTGGGGACGAGAGCGACGAGAAACAGTGCAGTGAGTATTTCTGTCTCTCTTAAAACGGTCTTCGGGGGATACAAGCCCTATCTAATGCTATGCTAATTGTGCTAACATTAAAGGCACATCACCACTAATGCTCTGGTCACTGACTCCTGGGCTGTGTGCAGTCATTACTTTATCAGTAATGGAGCTTGTTTGAAGCCTTGCCCAATTTGCTCATCGTCTGTCTAGACGCTTAATCATGTGTAATACATGCAATCAGGATGGAGAGAGAAGAAGGTAATGTCCGTTGTGGCCACAGCACTGATGTCCTTCTGAAGCATGGCTTGTATTCTCTCATCACTGTTTCACTTCTTTATTTTATCATTATTTCATCATCCCTCTGTTTCTTCTGTCCTTTGCTGCAGGTTGTGATGAGAACGAGTGGCGCTGTGGGGACGGGACTTGTGTGCCTCAGGATGTTGTGTGTGACACTAAGAAGGACTGTGGCGACGGGAGCGACGAGGCCTCTTGTAAAGTCTGTAAGTGGCCCCGCATACACACTTTCCACCCATTCACACATTTAAAAATCCATACCAGCGCTGCAATGTTAAGCATTTAACATGAACCATTAAACAATTAAACTCGATCCACAGCAGAGTAAAGGTGTAGCTATTATAAAGATGCAAATTTCATTCTTCATTCAACAGTCACTCTTCTTGTCCCAGTACACACTATTTTGCGCTGTCTTTAATTTCCCGTCTCAATCACTTTGTCCTACTCTATTCACTCACTTTCTCACTCACTCGGTCACACTCACTCACACACACTCACACACACACACACACAGAGGGCACTCTTGCATTTCCTTTTGATTTTCACTTCTGTGAATAAAGAGGGATATTAGACCTCAACCCCAATCAATACGCCCAATCAATGTAATCTGCTCCTCAATCACTATGCATTGTGCATTCAAGCCTCACTTTGAAGCCTCACTGATTGCATAGTGTTTTTCTGGTTAAACTTAGCAAAGCTCTAACGGTTTGATTAAAATATATGTTTTGATTTTGGGACCCGTTTCTACCCCACTTAGCTCCGGGTATCTGCTCTGACTATAGCTACAAGTGCAAGAACAGTGACTGTGTCAATAAGGTGAACGCTGAATGTGACCGTGCCAAAGACTGCAGCGATGGCTCAGATGAGGCTAACTGTGGTAAGAAACCTTTTAATCTCTTCCCCCCCTTAAGAATTTCCACATTTTTTTTTATTTTTCACTATCATCTCCAGGCTACTTCCTCTTAGCATTGTATCTAAGGAATGTGATTTGATACAAAATGTGAACTACAGCATGAAAGTGGAGCTAATCTCCTCAGTGTCATTCAAAATAGTTTATAGAAGAGCCGGGTTGAGCTGCGCGTTGGGCTGTCTGCTAGAAAAGAGCCCCAGGCCTTGACTGCTTTATTTATTTGATTCTTCTTTGAAAGCAGCTCTTGACATCTCTGAAGTTTTTGTTTTTCCCTCCATTCAAGCCTCAGGGTCTGACTGTTTTTTTTGATCAGCTAATATGCCTGTGTGCCTTATTAGAATTCCAAAGAGCCATGTAGTTCACAGCCAAGGCCGGCGTCATGACGGCTTCAAGTAGACTTCCTCCTCGTCTTCGGATTTTCCCTCTGATCATTTATGCCAGTCTCATTTGCTATCTTTCTCTCACTCACCATCCAACCTCCTTCCTCTCTCATCCCATCCATGTCCCTACAGACTGTGGCATCAGGCCCTATAAGCTGAACCGCATTGTGGGCGGGGAGAACGCAGAGCTGGGGGAGTGGCCCTGGCAGGTCAGCCTTCACTTCTTGACCCAAGGGCATGTGTGTGGTGCCTCAATCCTCTCTGAAAAGTGGCTCCTTTCTGCTGCCCACTGCTTTCAGACCAGCAACCCTCAGTGAGTTACAGCTGTAAGACACTCATCTGTACCAAGCACCACAATATGATAGTATTCTTTTCTTCTGGTAACAGAGAGATGCCAAATGTGATCTGGAACAATTTCCCTCTTATGTATTTTATGATTAAATTGTTATTGTTCCCTTATTTTTTTTATTATTCATTACATTGTTTTTCATTTTCATAGATCTGATTATGCAATATTCCTTCTCATACATTTAAATGCATTCTGATGGAAAAAATAGTATTTTGCTCAACAGAGAGCCATTTATGTACAAATTACATAGTCTGGAAATTAGCCCCTGATGATACAGTTAATTCAGAAAAACCTTGGGGGGGCTAAATTTGCATCTCATCCATTGATAGCAGAGCTCTGCATTTATCAGAGCACCCTGTAGGTGGAGCACTAGCCATGCTGTTTAACCTGATTCACTTCCATTGTGTTAGAGCAGAGAATCCTTCAGAGACTCAGTAATGATATTTACTGTACAATGCAGTTATTTCATTTATAGGCTACTGACACTCACTTTATAGGTTTTCCTCACTATCATATATTCATTTTGTAGCATATAATTTGCATATTATATATATCACTGTAGCTTGATGCATGTGTGCAAAAAAAAAAAAAAAATTACCCTGTATGCACTATTTCAGGAACCATGTGTCATCCAACTGGCAAACCTACAGCGGCATGCAGGACCAGTACAAGCAGGATGACGTACAGCGCCGTCCACTGAAGACCATCATCACCCACCCAGATTACAACCAGATGACCTTTGACTACGACATTGCACTGCTGGAGCTCAGCCAGCCGCTGGAGTTCACCAACACCATCCACCCCATCTGCCTTCCCGCCCCCTCCCACGTCTTCCCTGCAGGCATGTCCTGCTGGGTCACAGGCTGGGGCACGCTCCGAGAAGGAGGTAATGTGCACGGATTGCTGATTTCTGGCAGAACTGTTGTCTTTTTTTTTTCTTTTTTTTTTTACTGTAACTGATTGTTATACTGATTTTGAATATGCACACTGATATTCCTCAATTATGGCTGACCCAATCTACAAAAGTGTTTTTCCGCTTTGCATATCCACCTCACATCAAAATACGACTTCCCGTTCCTCCCCCTTCCTTCTCTCAATGTGGTATTCATCTCTCCCCTTCATCTTCCTTCCCTCACCGCTTCCTTCTCCTCCCTTCATCTCTCCCTCATTTTATCCTGTCTTCTTTCTTTTCTCTAATGTCCCTCCCATTCCTTCATCTCTCTCCCATCGTGACATCCTTCTCTTTCCTCTTCCGCTCAACCCTCCCTCCCTTTTCTCTCATCTTTTTCTAATCTGCTCTATTCCATTAAGCCTTTTTCCATATCCATATATCAAGGCAGACGTTGCCTCTCCTGGGAAGCCTCTTAAACCTTCATTAGCCAACACTAATCCAGCCTATTAACACCTTTGATGTTAGTGGCGAACACAGAGGTCTTGTGACAGAGTGCTGACCCCTTTCTCCTGCGCTGGCAGGTCGCACGGCGCGGCTGCTGCAGAAGGCGGAGGTGAAGATCATCAACGACACGGTGTGCAACGTGGTGACGGAGGGCCAGGTCACCTCCAGGATGCTCTGCAGCGGCTTCCTGGCTGGAGGAGTCGACGCGTGCCAGGTGAGACACTGCAACATGTGTGTAGAACAGGAAGAATATCTCCAAGAAAGTGCATAGGGGTATATATAGGTAGGTTTTCACACACCCGTATAATTATCACGCTCTCACATCCAGACCCAATCTAATAACTGTTGTCCTCTGGTCGTGCTCACCAGGGAGACTCCGGAGGCCCCCTGGTGTGTTTCGAGGAGAG
This sequence comes from Centroberyx affinis, assembly GCF_046629955.1. Lineage (NCBI taxonomy): Eukaryota > Metazoa > Chordata > Actinopteri > Beryciformes > Berycidae > Centroberyx > Centroberyx affinis. The sequence continues at coordinate 916,886 of NW_027279060.1, read as the reverse complement.
TGGGAAGTGGTTCCAGGCCGGCATCGTGAGCTGGGGCGAAGGCTGCGCTCGTCGGAACAAGCCCGGCGTCTACTCGCGCGTTACCAAACTGAGAGACTGGATCCGCAAGGAAACAGGGATTTGATGATGTTTGGGAGGACAGGGAGGGATGCGGAGCGGGGGACCAACGTCACGGTGCTAAAAATACTGGAGACGGAACATTTGAGTCTGATTGAGGACAAGTCCCTCCACCACCCATTCATTTAGCCACAGACTCACACTGGGGACGCTGCTGCATGGACCCAGCTTCTCACATGAATGACTTAAACCACTTGATTTGGTTGCTGCCACACACACACACACACACACACATATATACATACATACATACATACATACATACATACATACATGCACACACACAACCACCCAGACACACATGTTGTACAGTTTTAAGCCACTTTTTATTGGTTCAAAGCAGACACTTGTGCCCCTATCAGTCATGTCATGTTTCACTGGTGAATATCGACCGAGTGTAAATAATGAAATATGTATATTCCGACTCTCCTAAGTTGTTTTCCCCATATTTGTCCAACGTGACTTCATGCTGTCTTAAAGTGCAGTAATTACATGCTAGATGACTGGGGGACAGAATCTGAACATTTTATATTGTGTTTTTTTTAAGGTCATGTTTCTGAATACTATTTCGCTCCCTGAAAATCCAATTACGTTTTTAGGCCTTAACAAATTAAATATTTTATCTATTTATAAACGGGTGAGATGCCTTCATCCTCTCATGGTGCACTTTGCCAGTGGGCTCATACTGTAGATATCTATAGATTTGGGCTCGAATACATCAAGTATCTTAGAATAGGAGTGCTGATCTGAGACTAGAATGATGCTTAAGTTGTTGCAAATTTTATGCGATTATATGATCTAAACAAGTCCTACATCAGTATTCCTATTATATACTTGCTTACTGGCCTTGCCTGGTCTGTGACCACACTGGAATGATCTGACAGAACTCCATATTCAGAGAAGCTTAGATAGAGGATTAGATCCAATAGGCTTTTGCACAGCTCCCTGTTTGCCAGTTGAGCTCAGGGTGATGGGGTCTTCAGTCCCACGCACCTGACAGCTCAAGCAAATCAATGGGGTTTCACCGGTTGCCAGAGCAATGCAATGAGTTCTTATCCCTATGAGAGTTTCTTCTCATTGGTCAAGCCTGACTCCTGTTTTTTTTTAACCTAGAATTTGATTGGTTGGTTCTTTTACACCATTTGTCTTTATCTCAGAGTAATCCTGGAAATAATATCCTGGATAAGTAAACCAAAGATTTAGCAGAAGTATTACATATTGAAGAGAATAGATTAAGGAGAAAATATTGATGAGGGGGCATTGCTCAATGGACCTTTTTATTGATTATAGAGCTTTACAATTATACTATGCAAGTGTAAATGTGTGTTTTTCAGAAAGTAGGTTGAGGGGCCAGACATTCTAGATAGAAGAAGATATTTTCATGAGCAATTAATGTACACTGTGACTGTGATTTGGATTATGGATATACGTATACCCTTTCTACAATGTGCTTGTTTGTATGTGTTTTTATATGAAAGATTTATGATAATAAACATCCTTTCACTGATTCAGTACCTAATTACATTACCTGTATTATTTGTCTTTGACTAGGTCCCATTTTGTATTATGTTGTGCATAATAAATGTGTGTCTTGTGAGACCTTGTCCCTTCTCACAGTAGAATTGTAATGAGCATGTAGCTCTCCTCCCTGTCGTGACTAGCATGCCTACCTGGGGAACAGAGGTGACAAGACAAACTCATATTGTCAAATAATACCTACCTTTGTCACAGTCCTATCCTATTACCCTAGGAGATGGGCATGTCAGCTTTGGGAGGTGGAGACACATACAGTGGGGGTTCTAGTATCTCATCTGTCTTCATTAAAAGCAGCGCTCCACTGGGGGAATAGGAAAATCAACATAGACAGCGCTGCTAATTTATGTATTCATCATCTTGCCTACATAGGAAGCTTTGTTTGTCACTGTTCCCCAATCTACACAATGAACCTCCTGCCTGGGCTGACTCACTCACAGGACCCAAACCAGCCAGTTCTTTATCGGAAATGGTTTTATTTAAATATAAATATGTGTACAAAGGTACAAGCAACATGAGCTCATTTTTAGCAAATAAAATTCTTAATACATTATTAAAAAGAATAAACAAACAAATGGCAATTAGTTGTGTTCCAAAAAAAGCATAGTAACTGCATTCAGTGATTGATGAACAACTTAGAGAAGAAAATCTGTAGACCCACTTAAAATCAACCAAGATAGATACATATGTATATAATATAAAGATACTTTACAATAGAGCAGCTTACACGCTGTACATTAAGGCTTATATAAAATATAAAAATAAAGACAAGCGATGATCTTTACTTCCTCACTTTTAGTGACTTTTTGTTCTCTAATCAGGCTGCCTTGTAACAGCTTTTCAGGCCAGTGGCAGTACAGGCTTCCATACTGAATCTTCCAGGCCTCTGGAAGTGGAATGCAACTGGGCCAGGTGCAGAAACCAATGTCTCAAACATGGAATGGACATGAAAATAAACGCTGAAGAGTTTCACTAGACACATCATTTGCATGCAACAGAGAGAGAAAGTATGGGCTCAGCCATTTGTACAGATACTTAGTATTTCAGGGTAGTACTGTTTCTTGTAAACATATTGAGACTACTTGATTGAGCTGTAAAACTGGAGTGTATGGTCCAAATTGGGACTGCCTTACACATCTGCGCCTGCTGAAGTTGACACTGCATTCAAGCTTATTTCAAGTTCAAGATTGCCACCATTTTCCAAACCACCACCTATGATTGTTCTGGTAATAGCTTACTCTTAGTTTCACAATCAGAAAACACAGTAGAAAAGCAGTACCAAGGGTAGGACAGTAGTGCTCAACCTCAGCCCTCCTTTTCCCCCAATACAATTATCACCATCTTTGGGTTTTCATGACCTTACCTTGTCCAACATGGTACAACACACATAGTTAACGTATAGTCTCCCGTTAAAATGAAGGCTACGATACACATTCTCTTCATATCTCCTCCTTTTTTCCCACCTATAAGCAACGCGGACTAGTCCAGCATGCTCATTATCAGGAGACGTTCCACAAAGCTCCAGGAATGCAGCTCAGGCCAAAAGGATTCCCCTGCTGATTAGACTGTCCATACAGTGCCTGTAGCATGTGTCGTTCAGTAGAGCTAGCCTGTTGTGCAGGATGGATTATGAACTGTCTCTGTGTAGCTCAGTCTGTTGTTGATGATAGAGACACAAATGTGCTTAGAATTCCTTTCGCATGCCAACAAACACCAAATGACGGACGACAATAGGTTGTTTATAACTCTTTTTTTCCTCAAATACGTCTTGTATTTTCATCTTCTCTCAATTTCTTTTAGAGGTCATGTTTGAGATTTTATTTGTGTTGACACAAAGTAGGCTCTGGAATCCAGGTAAACAGCTACCCCAGTTGTTTTGGCCACTCAATGTCGGGAGATGCATTTGATTTGTTTTCTAGTTTGCCCTTGCATCCCAAGTCCACTGACAGAATGTCTCCACAGGTTTGGGTGGTCATCATGTAAAGACAACCTGGTGAGGTATCACACTGTAGTTATTGTGAGTTTGAGTGGAACAACACAATCTGCTGAATTCAGCTCAGGGACTCTACAGGTACCATTACTGTAGATCCCACCTTCCTTGACAACAAATAAATTAAGGATGGTTATCCCATAACCTAAATCATACAGCTCCCTCCAAATGTGTCCAAACATGTCCTCGAAGGACCATCCAATTAAAGAAAGTCTCTGCTCATGTTAGTCCAGCCACACTCATGTGGAGGTGACAACGGTTACCTACTCACTGCTCCTGTACTTGTCTGTTCTCCACTCTTTTGTCCAATCAGACATGAGTCTGCATACGTTGTGAGGGCCGGCCGTAATCAGACTGCTGGGAGGACACTTGTGAGGAGGCATAGGAGAAGCGGGATGAGCTGGACACCTTGCTGGCCTGATCTGATTGGTCGTACGCATCCACCTTTTCATAGGAGGCAGGCTTAACATAACTGGTGAAGGCACGACCATAGGTAGCAGGTAGATAAGCAGAGCCACTGTACAGGGGGTCAGTGGGGTAGATACTGGCTGGCTGGGCAGCCTGCTGCTGGGCAGCCTGCTGCTGTTCGTAAGTGGATCGTGTCCCTGTAGTGGTAGCGTATCGGTGGGAGAAGTCATAGACTCGGGGCTGGGTGCTGTGCTGACCATACAGGGGGCTGGGGGAGGGCAGCTGCGATGGAGTGTAGACTGGCCGAGAATTGGGCACATATTCAGAGAATCCACTGCTGCGGATATGGCGGTCCTCATGGGCACGGACGTTGTAGTAGCCATTGGTGGGGTCCTATGAGGGATACAGAGAAAACTGTGTCATAAAAGTTACATAAAAGAATAATATGTGTCAAGGACAAAAATGATGAATGCTTGCTATTGAAATGTGCTTCTTCAAGTGAATGTTTTCAGTAGGGTTTTACCTTGATGTCCGATCTCTCATCCTCCTCCTCCTCCAGGAGGTCACTGTGTTCTGTGCGTGAGGTCCCAGGAGACTCACTGCTGTTAGGAGCCTGAGGAAAGACCAAACAGAATTACTAGGTTGAACAAGACCTCACTTGATCGAGAACAAAACAAAAAGGCTGTGCATAACATCACAGTGTCATTGTGCATTTTCCCTAAACATGAATAGAGATATCTGTTATCCAGAGACTGTCAAGAAAGGAATTTACCATGGGCTCTTTGACATCCTCCTCATCATCATTGCCACGCGTAGCGTTGTGATCACTGTGAACAATCTGAACTCTGATATCACTCTTGGAAAGACGGGTGCACTTCTTACCTATGGGGATATAAAAGAGTGAATTATTAATTGTTGAATTATTTCTGGAGACTACCAGACAAATTTTGTGTTATTTGACATAGTGTATATTCCATTTAAATTCAAGATGGTGTACGAAATTGTGCACAATTTTCAAATCACAAATGAAATACAATTTCATCAGTCTGATTTGAAGAATTGCCTGCTGACCCCCTCGCCCATACTAACCGTTGAGCTCACCTTTGCCAGTGTGCCTGCAGCAGAGGGAGACCAGAGTGATGACACAGATGAGGAGAACACAGCCTCCACCTACTGCCGCACCAACTATGATCAACATAGGCAGGGCCTCTGTAACAAGAATAGTAGTGGAAGAAAAGTGTGGGTGTGTGTGTATATTGGGGGTGGGGGATGAGATAGTGGTTGTCAAGAGAAAGGGAGGAATGAAATGAGAGATAGTAGAGAATAAGTGTCAGTGTCAAGATCCTACAGATCAGAGCAAAAAAAAAAGAAAGAGATCCATTCATTTGTCCCACTAATCCCAGAAACACCAGTGGCTATATAAATTCATCTGCAGTAAACCCTGGCCTGCTCACAGCCAGCGTATGCTCATGCGGGCAGCCCAGCGTCCCACAGCCTGGCTATTGTCTCTAATCTCTCTGAAAGAAGGGTAACAAGGCCTGACATGCAATGAAGCAATAGACAGTAATCTAATTAGAGATTCCAGGAGATACCGCTGCCCATTTCTCTGGAGACCCTACTCTGCTACGTTGATGTAAATTACTGACGAGTACCTTATTTTTGGTGTCTGCTGCAACAAAGGCTTCCGCTAGCACCACTGTAGTAGTACTACTACCTAATTTTAAGATCACTTAAAGGGGTTGCAATTTGAGATGTTGCGCTTGGCTCTCGGACAGAGATAGAGAGTACGTGCCCAGCCCCAGATACATGTGGCTTCTTCTAATTGACTTTTGTCCCCAATCAATATCTATGTTATGGGGCAAACATATTCATTAAAGGGACCATCTGCTGATTAAATCATATCGATTAGAAGAGTATAATTAAGATAAGCACAAGACAGGAGCACTGCTTTCACCTAATCTGCCCCCCTTCACAACAAGGATTGAGATGGTGTATCACTTCAACCCCCCCCTAGCAGAGATAAGTACACCTGTCAGTCCGTACCTTGCTCCTTCAGCGTGACCAGGGCCGTGCCAGTGCCGAAGCGGTTCCAGGCAGTACAGTTGTAGCGCAGCTGGAAGTCCTGTGCCAGAGTCTCAGACAGCACCAGAGAAGACAGGACTCCGTGGTCGCTGGCCACCGTCTGCACAGAAAACCGACCGGAGGAACCAGAGGACAGGCTCATGTCTCCAAACGTCCACACCTGGGGAGAGGAGCAGGAGAACAGGCAATAGGGGAGTGAGTCACGTTTCTATGAAGAAGCCCTCAGCGGTGAGCAAAGCAGAGGCTACCCAGGCTGTTTATCCTTAGATCCATGCTAGCCTCTGACTGAACACCAGTTTCTCTCTCTGTTCTGCTTTCTCTCTGTCGACCTCGAAGGCGCTCCCTGGCTGACACAGCTCACAGGCTCATGTTTAAGCTGCCTCCCACGTCTGCCCTGCAGGTGAGGCCTAAGGAGGGCTAGGTAGCTGCACTATAAAATAAGGCTCTTCTCTGCTGTCTCTAGTGCAAGGCCAGCAGGGCACCTGTCTCTCACTCCTCCTCACACCCTAATTATCCTCTCTCAGTCCAGCCTACGTTCGGCAGTTCAACAGGGTCAGCCGACTGATGCCTCATGGGCCGCTAATTGAAGGCGGTTTGGCTGAAACTTGCAGGAAGCCGATCTCCCACAGCTCCCCCAACTCTACTATCTCTCATACCCCCAGTGAATGTGTGTGCAGTTATAATTGTGGGTATGTGTGTGTGCGCGCACATGCATTTGTTAGTGTGTAGGGGGGAGGTGTGTTGGTGCAAAGGCGTGAAGGTGTGAAGGTGAGGGCAGGGGTAAAGCACACACCGAGTGATCATTCTCATATGGGTGGGTTGGAAGGTGGATAGCTCAGTGTATGTAAGCACACAAATGAATGGCAGACAGAAAAGACAAGAGGCTCACTTACAATCTTATCAGGAGGGGGGCTGCTTCCCACCAGGCACTCCAGCTTGCCCTTGGAGTGCTTGACAGCATGCTGCGAGGCATCCGCTGTGATGATAGGTGGGCCTGGTGTGACGGAAAGAGAAAGGTGATAGAGGGAAAAGAGAAAGAAGAGGATATTTTGAAATATTGACAAACACCAAATTGTCAGATATGGATGCCATTACGCCACTTATTCTACAGATCGATCTAAAAGATTACCAGTAACCCTGTACATGAGAGCGCTACGCTATGAAAGGATTCCACTCACCATTTACAGTCAGAGTGACGTCCCTTTCTGCAACCCCAATACGGGGGACGATGGCTTTGCAGGTGTATGTTCCAGCATCCTCCTGGGTAACAGCCTTCAGCTGCAAGGTGTTACCATTACTGAGTACCTAGGGGGGGAGGAGAGAGAGTGAGTGAGAGGAGGATACTGAGACCTTTATCAGTTGCCCACTCAGTGCGGAGGCAGCACAGAGGTGGGCTGACCATTGTAACAAACGCTGGTGGTTTGAGTTTAATTTCATTGTGAAGAGCTTTAATCACAGCATTAAGCACTCCAGCCACCGCTGAGTGACCATGCTGCTGGGGAGATTGTTGTAATTAAACAGTGGGGACAGAACTGAACGTACTGTGGTGTGAGTGGGCCTTAGCCTTTGGAGCTGCTACACTCAGTCGCTCCTTAGCTCATTGATCCTGCCATTCCATCAAGCTGTGATTAATCCATTTACCCCCACTCCCTCCTCTTCCCTCCTCCCCCCTCTCACTCTCTCCAATTTTTTATTTCAACACACTTATGGAGTAACCCAATTAATCCATTACTCGTGGCTATGTGAGGCACAGTGGCAGCGGGTGGATTAGAAAAATGCCTGAGCATTTTCCTGAGAGGGGCTGAAAGCGTTCACTCTTTAAGATGACAGCATCCCTTACGCCATCCCGCGGTGTTCTTTACTGGTGGTGTTTTCTCCAACACCGCCTCAGAAATCATATTAGCTGCCAGGAGAGAAGCTCCCCAGAGATGTCACCACTGATGCTGTGTGTTGAAGTGGAAGACTTTTACCAGGATGATGCAAAGTAAAGGTGGAAATGTCACATTTGTTCCTCCCATGAAATTGGCTTTGAGGAAATTGATACTCAAGTGCAGTCACGTCTTCTTAATGTCTGAGAAGCAGAGATGCTGCTCTACAAGACACGGCACAAGCTGTAATTCTCTTGGTTTGAACCATGTCTTGGCTCATTGGTTGATTGATTGATTGATTGATTGATTGATTTAGTGGTCACATTGTTATGACAGAATGTCAGCTGCCCCGATGCTGCTGTATGAATCTGTCAGTGGACAGACAGATTCTGGCAGAGGCTTTAGCCCTCGGGGAGCATGTTGAGGGGAGGTGATGAAGATTCAGTCTGAAAGAGAATGTGTGGAGGGAAAGTGCGAGGGATTTATGCCTCAAGGCCATGTGTGAATGCTTCCCTCTGGAGGGTTAGTGTTGAGGGGTGGTGGGTGTTGACACTCTACCATCAAGAGGAGGTGTTGAATAGTGTTTGCTGTCTTACCACGCTAGAGCCCTGCTTGGTCCAGGCCAGGGTCAGGGGAGGGTTTCCTGTCCACGCACAGGTAAAGGCTGCATCCATCCCTATATCCACTGTCATGGGCTTAGGCTCTGATAGCAGTCTGGGGCCAACTAAGGAGGAGCAACACAGGCAGCCAGTCACAATCACAAACAGACCCCTTTTAAAATAAAGTACACCGCTAAGAAATCTCTATCAAAACATACAGCTAAACCACATGGCATACAATTTTTGTCGACAGTTACACTCACATTGTACATCGACCAAGGTGCTGACATTAGTGCTGCCCACAGAGTTGGACACCTCACAGGAGACCGGGTCCGTGAAGTAGGAATGGTCCACCGTCACCTCAAGGCTGTCGCCGTTAGCTTCCGAGATGGGTACTCCTCCTTTAGACCACCTGGGACAGGCAAATAATCATATCATATGGAGCTTGCATTAGTTCAAGGAGAATACCTATTCATGTGTGCCACAGCGGCTATTAGCTGATTCATATCTTGCGCCAGTCACAATCAAAAACCGCCAATCAAGCAGCCTATTTAAGCCTTAACACTGCTTAAAACTCATCCTTGATTTTGCTGATATCGCTGCTTTGCTTGGTGTTGGCGAAGCTTCCCTGCGCCAGCATTGGTTTTATTACAATATCTAAAGATCCCCTCTGCTCTGACTTATCATGTCTTGTGACAGTTATATGATTGTATCATCGTCAGAGAGATTTGTGTCTACTTGTTCTGTGTGTACCCATGGAGGCGGGGTGTTACGATCAGAGTGAACAGCTGAGCTTCAGGGAAATGAGGGATGGAGATGCTGGTGTATACCTGTATCCAGTGATTTCAGGATTGGCTGAGGCAGAGCAGATGAAGAGAACCTTGGCTCCCTCGGTCACAGTCTGAGGCTGGACTGACAGAGTCACTGAAGGGGGGTCTGGAGGAAGGAAGAGTTTTACTTTTACTTTTCTGAGAGAAGTCTAGCAGACGCCAGTGTCTCTCACTGGTGAAAAGGGGCATATATAGGCTGGAAGAGCAGACCACACTTCCATTAACCTCAAAGTGGTACTGAAGGAATCTTATTTACAGTATATATTCAGCTGAAGCTCTTAAGTGATGCCATGTACTATATTGGATTCAAGTACTTAGTGCTCTAATTGGTACCATTCGTCTTTTAATAGTACAATAGAATTATGCTATTTATTTGCTTTCTACATAGCTCAATTTTTCATTATATTTAATAGTAAATGTGCTTTACAGGTAACTGTATATAGGCTGTGCTGTGCTACAGTGCATGCTGTGCTGTGATATTCTGGTGGTCTTTGGAGGCAAGCTGATGTTGGGGACACTCACGCTGGACGTTGATGGTGACGGATGTCTGTCGTCCAGCAGGGGCGGCTGGGTTAAGGACCCTGCAGGTGTAGGTACGTCCAGAGTCCCTGTCCTCAGGGATGATTGGAAGCATACTGACAGCTTGTTCCCTCTTCCCGTCCTCCATCAGCATCTGTGGAGGTGGACAACAACAGAGAGTAATTGTTAGATGTTGGTGGAGGTCCAACCTGGAAAATCACGGAGTGTACACACTGTATGTTTAGAGAAATGTTACAGACTCCTGCACAGACGAGTAGAACTGAAAGTCGGCTCAGTGTGGCACAAGCAAGTCACTGCTGTTTGTGATAGCACCATTTACTGTAGGTATATCTCTATGACACCACAGGTCTTATTTTTTTTTCATGTGTGAGGCATTAAAATTGCCATCATGTTCGTTGGCATGGCAGTTAAATCATATATTTTATGATGCAGCAGGGGATATTGTGCTGTTCCCACATTTCTGAGAGTGTTCCCCGTCAGCGCTCCTTGTTTGTCATCATCTTTTAAATCTATTTACTGCTCACAGAAATCAATACACCTAAGTGAGGAAAGGTGTAGATTCTTAAGATATGGCTGAGTGCTCTCTCTCTCTCTCTCTCTCTCTCTCTGACACGCGCACACACACACACACACACACACACACACACACACACACACACACACACACACACACACACACCTACAAGGAAAGAGAGTATATGGTGATGGCCAAGGTGGCTGTGTCTGTATTTCTGGGTGGTGACAGTGAGGAGGAAGTGTCACACATCTCTGGAAAAGAGCAAGGGCAAGCTGAGCCCATTCCCCGGACAACCAAATCAATGGACCAGGCCTTTCACTTCCTCAGCCAGACACACAAAAAGCATTTTTATGCTAGATCGAATCACATCACTCCCTGTCACCACCCCTCACTCCGACCAAGCGTTCTCCACCCCCACCCGCCACTTCTTAACGTTAGAAACCCTCTCTCTTTCTCACAAAGGCATCTCACCAGTTCCCTCTTTTCCCTGTTTCCTTCCTTCCCTCTACTATCCTCCTCCCTCCTCCCCCTGCTATCCTCTTCCCTCCCTTCCCACTGCAGGCTCTCGCCTCCTTAAATGTGGCGTTTAGCGTCGTTTAGCGTGGTCAGGGAGCATGACAAATGTGACACTTTCCCAGCCGTGGCTGGCTCACGCTCTGGCGCATCCCCATTGTATTTCTGCATTGTTGTGGGTGATTTCTTCTCTGCAGAAACCCTACTGTATGAAACGCTCATGCCTGTCTGAGCTTTGGCATGCTCCAGTTATGCTGTAGTGTCGCTGCATTAGAGAGCAAGCGGTGGGGTGGGGGGGGGTCGTAAGCAAGGGAGGGAGGCAGAGGAGGAGGTGTGGTAGGGGGAGTGGGAGGGGGTGGGGGGTGGTGGGTCAGGCATGAGTGAAAATGGGAGGGGGACTGCAGAGAGAGGTAGAGAGAAAACGAACAAGTCCTGTGAGGGAAGGGTGGTGAGAGGAGGAAGAAAAAAACAAGAGAAAAAAAGATAGAAACAGGAGAGCGGGAGCAGTGTACCCTAAGAGAAAGTATCTCTGTTTTGAATAGCTTTGCATTTATTTATTTCTGCTCTGCTGTTTTGTTTTGTAATATTGTGTGGGTGTGTTAGTGATTGAATGATGCTGTGCATAGATCTGTTCTCACTGTACCTTGGAATAAATTGCAGACTCCATGACCTCTCCATCTCTGTACCAGGTGATTTCAGCAGCAGGTTTGGCTCCTGAGGCTCTGCAGGTGAGGTTGTGTGGTGCGTGGGCCTTAAGACGCACGACAGGGCCCCCCTCCACCACTGGGTCTGAGGGAGGAACTGAAAAGCAAAAACAAACATACACGTCAAAGGAAAAACTCATTATGGCTCCAGGCCAGTGCAAGGCCTCCAAAGCAGTCAGACTGATATTGAGTTTGCTATTACTCTTAGCTCAACATCAATACATCCAACAGCAAAAGAGGCAAACAATATCTTTTTATCATCATGTGTTTGTTTAACAAGGTGTAGTTTCAGACTGGGGAAAAGAGCAAGAACAGTTGTCATTTGGAAAAAAACAGAAACTCAACCGATTTTATTTCCTTTCTTGGGACTCTAGCATTATTACTCTATTTGCTCTTACTGTTGCAGAGTGATGTTTCATCTGAATTGCTTATTTGTTCATTTATTTGCATGGTTTCGCACGCGCCACTGGCAAGCCAAGCGTGCCACCCCTGATGAAGGCGTCTATCTCCCCGACCAATAAGAGAAGGCGTAAACATGGGGCTTGTGCTGGCCTTTCTCGCTCCCTCCACCGAACCAATTTCTCTGTGTGTATCTGAATTGTCAGAGGTCCTTCCGCTGCCGCGGCACGGACACTAATGTAATCCGAGTGCTAGGTGATTTTAATTTCCATGCCGATTCCCCTGACTGCACTCCCGCCGTTGACTCCTTTGACTGTGCAGGATTGCTTTGGTCTCATCTGGCCACATTGATTTACACACACACACACACACGCACACACGCACACACGCACACGCACGCGCACACACACACACGCACACACGCACACACACACACTAAAACCCCTTCTCTCTTGAAAATCCTAGTGTCCATGCATACACATAAACACCAGGTTCCTGTGCACTGCGCCTGATTTGATTCTCTCTTGTTTATGAAATGCATATAATGTTCATGAACCTCCATCCTTGGTTTCATAAAGGGCATTTACTATAGAAGTGACAGTTTCATCATGGGCATCTTTGCGGCTGTGTGGGCGTGTGTGATCTCTGACCACACTGCTCTGTGCTGCTTTGAAAGTGACGCTTGAAGCGGAGAGGCGGGGCGATGAGCGCGGATGAGTTCTCTGAAACTGTCCAATTAGAAACATGTTCCTCAATACCTCATGCGACTTCAAACTGCCATGAATTTCCTTGGCAACCCTATATATATCCGTCATCACCCTGCCTTAATGAACTCAGAATACACAACCATTTCACCTTACTGGCTTAACAGACAGATTCAAGGACAACAGGCTGGCTGGTGGAAGCGTTAGTGTTGTGTTGTGGTATAAGCTGCAGCATCACCCGTGTGTAACTGTTCCCTCTGTGATTTTCCCCACTTTCTGTATTTGTTAGCAAGTAAATAAGTGGGCTATTGACAGGACTAATGAATATAGTGATGTTCCATTGCATGCCACCAGGTGCCAGCAGTGCTTTGCTGAATCCAATTCCCACAAGACCTGTCCCTCCTTCTCCTCCTCCCCCCCAGCCTCACCTCCCTCCACCTCTGAACGTCTATGTGAATATGTAGATCACTCACATCACGTTAATGTAAAAACCGCCTCGCGGTTGACAAATTTTGTGGCTCACTGTAAAATGTGCTAACTGTGCAGACCTTGACTTTTAAGCGACTATGCAAGTCATTTGTGACTGCAGCAATCACATTATCCTAGACGTCCACAGTCTTGATTATCGCTACTGAGAGGAGAAGGGTTTCCTTTTTTTTTCCTAGCTGGATCTCTGGGCTCAGCTTTGCTGGGTTTCAAATATACTTTCAGGATATGATTTACACCCTGAAACGACATTTTCAGTGGGATTATCCTTGAGTCGTGATACAACAGATTATTTTATGAACAGGAACAGAAACTGAAACTGAATACTCTGATGTATATTTGAATGTGTGGATATATACATCTGTGTTTAGGTGTATGTGTGTTTTGTGGGTTTCATTCTTTGAGTATGTTAATATATATATATGTGTGTATATGTGTGTGTGTGTGTGTGTGTGTGTGTGTGTGTTGTGATGAAGACACTCCCCTGATTGTTCCCAAGCACTGCCAGCCTGCAGGCCTTGGCGCGAGGGCTGCTGTGAGGATCATGGGTGAGCTGTGTATCTTACCTAGTACAGTGAGCTTGGCACGGTGGGAGCGCAGCGCCGCCTGTGTAGCCTGACACTCATACACCGCGTCATCCGCCAGCTCTGCCGAATCGATCAGCAAGCTGTGCTCGCCTGATAGCGGGTCGCCCATTAAGGAATAGCGCGTCCAGCCTGCGTGAAGCCAGCACAGAGAATAGTCAGAGAAAAACAAACCAACAACAAACACATAATCAAAGGACTATAAAATGAACAGACTTGTGCCTCGAACAAAGGCGGGAGGAACGTGGCAAGGCTCTTTAAGACACAAATGAAAGCAAGCAGCAACTCCCTGGGCCAGGCATTGAGCCGCTGTGTTAGCAGAGCAGCGTGAGGCTGGAGATGCAACACGTGAGAGGGCTGCTGCATGAGGAGGCTGTCCTTTAAACACAGACACAATAAAGATGGAGTGGCTAAGGTCAGGAGGAAGCCTCTCCACCTTCTCGCTAGTCTGCCACACATTTAAATGTCAATGCATGACAAAAGTCAATTGATTATCCACCTTTCTACAAGACCCTCAAAATGCTAAACAACAAATTAAAGCTTGGTGTCTGCAGCAGCAGCCGACCTGTCTGCAGTACATTTGTTCTCTCACCATTCATTTGTGTAAAACCCCAACAGTTGACAGAGAGAGACTTGGTTTCTAATGAGACCTGGCATTGATTGTGGCAAGACAGACAGAGAGAGAGAGAGAGCGACAAACAGCCACAGAAAGCAGTAGAGAACGAAAGAGAGAAAGAGACACAGACAGACAGACAGACAGACAGACACAGAGAGACAGAAAGCAGTAGAGAGAAAGAGAGAGAAAGAGTGACAGAGAGAGAAAGAGACAGACAAGACAGAGAGAGAGAGACAAACGACCACAGAAAGCAGTAGAGAAGTAGAGAACGAAAGAGAGAAAGAGAGACAGACAGAGAGAGTGATTTACCACAGCAAGCAGTAGAGAGAACAAGAGAGAAAGAGAGAGACAGAGAGACAGAGAGACAGAGAGAGAGAGCGACAAACAACCACAGAAAGCAGTAGAGAATGAAAGGGAGACAGGCAGACAGACAGAGAAGTAAGAGAGAGAGGTTGGGGTGGTCAGGTATTTACCTGGTAGGTCTCTCTCTCCACCCAGTGCCAGGCCATCTTTGGTCCACTGCACCATTCCCCGGTAACCCACAATGACACAGGGCAGAGTCACTGATTGGCCGGACACAACCACCTGGTCCTGGGGCTGCTGGGAGAAGTAGGCTGCTTGGGTGGCTGTTGGGAGAGAAGAGGGAGAGCATGACATGAATATCACATCACATAGAACTCACATTGTCTGTGATGGTATTCATAAAATATATTAAAATTCACAAAATGGCCATAAACTATATAGCTATTCAGAATACTGCCAATGGCATTTCAGTGAATGTAATGGCAATACGTTTCTGCAGTGCCAGCAGAGTATGTAGCTTGAAAAAAATGGACGTTGCATGGTAAGAGGTGTAAAAAAAAGAGGTAGTAGAAGAAGTGTGAAAGAGAGGTGCTTCATGGCTCTTGCTGCGAGGATGGAGGAGGCTGACATGTTTGGAAATATTTATTTTTTCCTCAACATGGTTTCTAAGAGGAAGTGTCAGCTGCCTCATGACTTATTTAACTCTTTCCCAAGACCATATGGTTACATGCTCGCTGACACGAAGCAACCACACTTCTGGGGAGAAAAAATCTGCCACTCTTTTGGTGTGCTTTTTGTAAAAATGGATGTTAAACAATCAAAACTCCATTAAAGTTCCCAGGGGAGCCATCCGTTTGAGCCTGCTGAAAGTCAGTGGAGACACCTGCCGCCGTTCCACTGCTGTGTTTAAGCATGGCACAGACTCTCACCGGATTGGCTGGCCCGTCTTCACACACACACACACACACACACACACACACAGCGTGAGTACGGATCCGCGGTTCCAACTGTTTGTGCCATGATGCTGAAGATTGAGTATTACAAACCCTACTGGCAGGGGAAGATGGCAACACTCCAGAGGTAACTAATCCGTTGGGGAAGGTAGGAGGAGAGGGAGAGAGAGTAGTTGGTTGGTTGGATAGGTGGGGTGTCTGTGTGTGTGTGTGTGTAGGGGGGGACTTAAAAAAAGAACCTTCCCTCATTCTCCCTCTCTCCTTCTTTGTGGCTCAGTAGAGAATGGAAGGGAAGGGGGACAGAGGAAGATAAAGAGGGTTCTATTCAGTCAGTGCTAAGCCCCCCTGAAATGCTTCTCTTGGTGGGAGTGCTTAAACAGACAGGGCTGCCCCCCCCCCCCCACCCCTCCCGTGGAAAAAAGCTGCTGAAAGGAGGGCAACATACGGCGGCCAGAGACGCGCTATTGTCCCCTTGTCCCTCTCTTTTAATAGGCCTCTTCATTTCCAATCAATCCTGCTAAATGCAAGTTTAATAGCTTTTCAATAGCAGCTTTTCCCCCCAGAGGGTAGCTAGGATTTTCTCTCTCTCTCTCTCTCTCTCTCTCTCACCCTTTTCTGTCTCCCTCTCCCCCCTCTTTCTCACTCCATTCTCTCTAGTTTTTCTTTCTTTTTTTGAAAGGGGGCTTCCGAGGTTGTTGGCAGTGTTTATTCCCCACTCAATTATCCACTTCATCTGGGGGTGCACCATGGACTGAACCCTGCCCTCCTCCTCCCCTCTCCCTCGCTCACCCCTCCTGCCTCTGTCACCCATCAGTACAATCAAAGCCGCCAAACAGTGAGCTCATCAGGAACGTGAGTTCTCCATGGCGCTGACCGTTGTGGTTCTCAACTGCCTTAAAACCCGCTCTCTTTTTCACATGTGCCCATTCTTCTCCCTTAGTCTCCATCTGGGCTAATAAGATGTTAATACAGAGTTGAGTAGAGACACCATTAGAGATCCATGCATGTTTCAGTAGCTCACCAGTAACGTCTCCTGTGTACGTTATTTCAGTGTTTGAAAAGCCTATCGAGCTATAGATGCTTACAGGTAGACTGTACTGTATGTGTGTCACGCACTATGGATCAAAAGAGGCCAATTTGAGAGTGTCAATGAGAAGTGAAACGTCTTCTAGCTCAGGCTATTAGGCATTTAGCGAAGGCTGGCATTTTCCCGTCATACCTTCAAAAATGCTGTTTTCACAGTCTGCCTGCCTGTCCTAACATTCTGCTTTTATGAGCTATTGAGCGTTTTCATATGCCTCTCCTTGCACGGCGCGTTAGGGATTTTCCTCTTTGTGCTTGCAACAGTACAAACATTGATTGCAATTAAGTATCTTGCCCAGAGTATCTAAATGTTTACAATGGGTAATAATTCACTGCATTCCTTGATTGTTCAGATGGATTACATGCATTGAATTGTTTCTCTCTCTCCCTCACCCACATACAATTTCACATGCTCACATATGGCAATTAACGCACACACGCACACACACACACACACACAAGCACACACATAAGCACACACACATGCAGCCTTATAAATATAGAGTACAGAGTATGTGCTGTAGCGAATGTCTTCACACCATATGAGTGATTCATTGCTCTCCAGATCCCTTATTGAAAATGCTCAACAGAACATCTCGACTGGCTAATGACTCATGCCAGATTCCTTTAATTCCTCCTTGCTGAATTAGACAATTCTTTGACGGTGTATTAGCAGCTTAATTACATGAATACATTTCTGACGGGGAGAGAGGGAGGGGAAGAACCAGACAAAGAAAGAGTGGAGGAGAGGAAGGGAAGCAGTCAGTAGAAGTAGGAGCTGTGGGTGTGAAGAGGCTTGTTCTTGGTGTGCTGCAGTGTCACATACACACATGCACACACACAAACACAAACACACACACACACACACACGCTCTCACCTTTCAGTCTTTCTTTACACTAAGAGTGAGGTACTTGTCTATTGGCTGCCACTGAAACACATTCAAAAAGAAAGGTCTGAGTCCCTGGGTTATATTGATATTTCAACACTTCTGCAGTGGAAGGGTATTGTATGTGTTTTTGAGTGTATTTTGTATGTCTGTCTGAATGTACATGCAGGTATATATTGTATGTGCAGTATAGGTTGGGTGTAGCTCATGTGGTGCGTTCAATGTTTAAAGCAGTTAAAATATTGATTGGCTGGTGCTCTTTATAAAAAAAAAGCAAGATTTACCCTCTTCCCTTCCCTTGCTTTATGTGTGTGTATGTGTGTGTGTGTGTGTGTGTGTGTGCGTTTGTGCATATGTGCTTTTTCCATCCCCTAGTAACAAGGTCAAAACACATTTGGCCTGATACATTTTAATCCGGATTTCTCAAAATGGAATATCATTTCACGCCGCTGGATGCACACGGGGCTGTGTGTGTGTGTGTGTGTGTGTGCTTTTCTGCCTGACTGTATGTGTGTGTGTCTGCATGTTTGTGCGCTTGAATGTGTGTTGTGTATGTCTGTGTGTGTGTGCATCTAAATGTGTGAATGAGTGTTTGTGGCGGGTGGGGCAGTGTTAATAGGGCAAGCAACTTGTCAGGGACTGCAGGGCACATTTAGCAGTTACTTTGACACAGTGACTTTGCTTTTTCTGTCACACGGTCACAGTTAAGTGCAAAACCGCCGGGCTGACTTGAACACAACCTATTAAAGAGCTTTGCGTCTACCCTGGCACCGCCTGCACTCTCTCTCCTTCATCTGAACTGATAGGGATACATTCACATGGATCAGGAGGGGATGGACAGATGTCACAAATGATCTGCTACTGGACATCTGCCTTGATGGAATTAGATTGAACTAGGCTCAGTGTGTGTGTGTGTGTGTGTGTGTGTGTGTGTGTGTGTGTGTGTGTGTGTGTGTGTATCCTGCATTATTAGAAGAGCCGGCCATGATGCTGAAGATTGGGAAAGATAATGGTACTACATGACCTTTGTACATGACCCACTACAAGAACCTGTAGTTCTTTGGCTAACTACATTAAATGATTCACTATCAAATCACTGCCATCATAATCTGTTATGCCATTTTGGTAATCTGTCAAAACCAGGCTTGTAAAACATCAGCCCATTTAACCAAGCGTTCCAAAAATAAGGTTTCCCTCTAATAAAACATCAGCTATGCCTTACACTCTCCTATGTATGCACTCTGGCCATTTTGCCATGGTTTTACAATGACACTTAACTGTGTATGCTCATTCACTGTAAGAGGTTCCGAGCTGCGTTCGCAGAAGGGAGAGTCCCTATTTTAGGCCTCATTTTATTCCATGCCCTCATTCCCATCCAGTGCAGGGCAACTCTGGAGTGCAACATCCCGTCCTGTGGGGTCTATAAATATGAGTGCTCTCAACTTGACTGGACAATTTGCTCCATGCAGTAATAATTCAAAATGTTAAAAAATAGCACCCGATATCTACTTGCATTTTTGCCCCACTGGCAGAGGCAGAGTTCTATGCCCCCGCTGGTGTGAGTTTTCCACAATAAGAGCCAGAGAAGAGAAAATGAGGAGGAAAAATAGACAAAAACCCCCACACAAAACAAGGCAATTGGCGAAAAAGTGTCAAGCTTGGAATAAACA